>NW_022639520.1:541071-542988 GCF_010583005.1 Odontomachus brunneus | reverse complement strand
TTATACTGCATATTTACCATAGTTTTAAAAGTTGTAAAGGGTGTTTGCCGTGATAATTTTGAAAAAAAGCTATGGAATTAACAAGGATAATATCAGATGAGTATCAGCGAATGCATAAAAATAAAAATAACGATGTAAAATGTGAATACTTTGTGTCGTTTTTACTTTTTATAGCTAAATTATAGCTAAATAATAAAGAGATAAAAGAGGAAGGAAAAGAAAAGGAGAAAAAAAGAAAGAGAGAAAGGAGAGAATGTGTGAGAAGAAATGAAGAGGAGGCAGAAAAAATGAAGATAAATGATAAGACGATAAAAAAAACCATAAGAGAATGAGATGGAAAGACAAGAGGAATATATGAGTGAGTAAGAATGAATAAATAAATGGATAGATAATAAATAAGTAACTAAATAAATTTTTTTGTCTACCGCGATAATAAGTAGTAAATAAGTATTGCTTTACATAATACAGGATAATATAAAGATATAGAACTAGGATATTCTTTATTTTGTTTGTATTTTTATTATTTTTAAACAAGGCAAAAAGAAAGAAAGAAAGAAAAAAGTACAGAAAACAGGAAAAAAAAGAGAAACTATAAGAAGAAATTATACAAACAGATAAGAAATGAAAAATAAAAACAAAGCAAGAAGATAGAAAATAGAGATATGCAAGATAGTAAAATAGGAAAGGTTACTTTTTAAAAGTAATTCATTATTATTACTCGTTATTCAAAAAAATACGTTGTTACTTGAATACTTAGTGTCGGTTCTACTTTTTATAGCTAAATTAAATAATAAGGAGATAAAAGAGGAAGGGAAAGAAGAGGAGAATAATAGAAGTAAAGAAAGGAGAGAATGTGTGAGAAGAAATGAAGAGGAGACTGAAAAATGAAAATAAATGATAAGACAATAAAAAAAACTATAAGACACACACACACATATTATTAAATAAAAAATAAAATAATTAGAGAAATACATTAATGTGAAAAAAATTATAATAACTCACACAAAAAAGCACTTGGCGTGCCTTTTTTTTTATAGGCAAACGGTTCTCTTATTGTAATCAGTATCAAAATATTATATTGATTATCGATGTAATATTAAAAAAAAGGTACGCTAAGTGCTTTTTTGTGTAAGTTATTATAATTTCTTTAACATTATTGTATTTCTCTAATTATTTTATTTTTTATTTAATAATATATTATTAAATATACCAATAATATAAGTATGTTGATTTTTTTTATTGATATTAACTGCAGTATAGGTATCATTAAAATAAGAGAACCGTTTGTCTATAAAAAAGGGCACGTCAAGGGCTTTTTGTATAAGTTATTATAATTTCTTTTAATATTATTGTATTTCTCTTATTATTGTATTTTTTATTTAATAATATATTACTAATATATTAATAACATAGTTAATTTATAAATATATTATATAATCAAAACCATATATGTTTATAAAATTAAAATATGATTAATCATTCGCATTTGGCGAATGTAACCTCTTGATATAATTTTTTTTGTAGAGATAATAGAAACACACGCACACACCGCGAGTCCGCCCGGGCGGGCGAGCAAGCGCGCGGGCGGGGCGAGCAGTGTGTGTGTGTGTGTGCATATGCAACTGAACATAACACACGGCAGCAGCCAACTAACTGACACTACGGGTTAGTTATTTATCTAACTTTTTAAAGTTTCAACAATGCATTAAAATCGTGTTATATTGAAAAATTCATACAAATGCATGTTGAAAATTTGGAAGCCGTGTGTTCAGTACATTAAAATACATAAAACGCTCGCGGTGTGTGCGTGTGTCCAAAAATTACATTCATTTTATGCAACTTTTTTTATTAATAACTTTTTAACGAACAACGAGCGACGGCTAAAATCTTCAGAAGGTCATTCAGGAGGGTGATCTC
>NW_022639520.1:539935-541061 GCF_010583005.1 Odontomachus brunneus | reverse complement strand
TCAATTAAATATTTTTTGATTGATTTTAGTCACAAGGGGAGGACCAGGTGACTCACCCTGGGATTTCGATCCCAATTTTTTTAATTATTCTGGAGATGAAAAAAAAAGATATGTGTCCCGGCATTTGATAGAATAGGTCTTAGTTTCGGAGTAATAAATTTGTGAAAATTGGCCATATCCGAAGCGCACCGCGGCGCGCCATATGAACCTTCCCGGTAACTGTACTTCCAACCAGTGCAGTTGGCTTCGTGAGTTAAGTGCTTGCTTCATAATTCATAAGATCCAAGTTCGCTCCCGGAGGTGTGCATTAATTTTTTTTTTTAATGAGTGTTTTTACTTATTTTTATTTATTTTTATGATATTGATATAGTATGCCAATTTTTGAAATAGAAAATTTAATTTAATATCACATTCTAAACATTAATTTAAATTTAATTTTAAGGGAATTTTAATTCAAGTAATAATATTTGAAATAATAAATAAGTAATAATAATAATATATAAGTTATTTGTAATCGATAACATATAAAGGCAACGTATCTAAATTTTCAAATTGTTTAAATTTAAAACCGGTAAAAGAAGCGGATACAAAATGATAAATGAACGAAAGGTTTTTAATCCCCTTGCAGGTATGTAGTCGGTTATAAAGCCGAAATTCTTTCATGTTTTGTCATCCCCGTTACGTAGTGACGACTGTTAAGGTGCAGTTACATGCAAGCGTCGAGCATCGAGTTGCGCAGAAGGTTATTGCACGCCGTACTGCCAACCATGCGATGTGTACTTTTTTCGACAAGTGAAAAACTTCATCCGAAGAATCCAAAATTCTGTTGAAGTTTTACAACAAAACCGGCAGCTCTCTTCGCGAGAAGACGCAATAAAGATTCATTCTTTAATTCATTCACAATTATCATCGGGAGCTTTTACAGATATGATCAAGTATGCTTGGTTTGCATCAAAATTAATTCCTGAAAGAAATGTGTTTCGAAACGTCAACGAAATATGTTTTCCTCCGGACTTATGGAAAAATAAATGTGTATGTGATACTCCTTCATTTATTCATTGTGCAAACTGTAGAAAATTTATATGCTTTAAATGTTTTTATGATGTTTATCATCCAAGTAATTGTT
>NW_022639520.1:535862-538459 GCF_010583005.1 Odontomachus brunneus | reverse complement strand
CTTAGTTTCGGAGTAATAAATTTGTGAAAATTGGCCATATCCGAAGCGCACCGCGGCGCGCCATATGAACCTTCCCGGTAACTGTACTTCCAACCAGTGCAGTTGGCTTCGTGAGTTAAGTGCTTGCTTCATAATTCATAAGATCCAAGTTCGCTCCCGGAGGTGTGCATTAATTTTTTTTTTTAATGAGTGTTTTTACTTATTTTTATTTATTTTTATGATATTGATATAGTATGCCAATTTTTGAAATAGAAAATTTAATTTAATATCACATTCTAAACATTAATTTAAATTTAATTTTAAGGGAATTTTAATTCAAGTAATAATATTTGAAATAATAAATAAGTAATAATAATAATATATAAGTTATTTGTAATCGATAACATATAAAGGCAACGTATCTAAATTTTCAAATTGTTTAAATTTAAAACCGGTAAAAGAAGCGGATACAAAATGATAAATGAACGAAAGGTTTTTAATCCCCTTGCAGGTATGTAGTCGGTTATAAAGCCGAAATTCTTTCATGTTTTGTCATCCCCGTTACGTAGTGACGACTGTTAAGGTGCAGTTACATGCAAGCGTCGAGCATCGAGTTGCGCAGAAGGTTATTGCACGCCGTACTGCCAACCATGCGATGTGTACTTTTTTCGACAAGTGAAAAACTTCATCCGAAGAATCCAAAATTCTGTTGAAGTTTTACAACAAAACCGGCAGCTCTCTTCGCGAGAAGACGCAATAAAGATTCATTCTTTAATTCATTCACAATTATCATCGGGAGCTTTTACAGATATGATCAAGTATGCTTGGTTTGCATCAAAATTAATTCCTGAAAGAAATGTGTTTCGAAACGTCAACGAAATATGTTTTCCTCCGGACTTATGGAAAAATAAATGTGTATGTGATACTCCTTCATTTATTCATTGTGCAAACTGTAGAAAATTTATATGCTTTAAATGTTTTTATGATGTTTATCATCCAAGTAATTGTTCCGCATCGAAATAATTTAATTTTGTAATAAATCCGCGATACTTAAATAATTGAATTTTGTAATAAAAATATTCACATTCACATTTCAGATGTTTGTTTATTCTTCTTCTTCTACGATTATTTTAAAAACTAGAAATTTAAAATACTGTTAATATTATTTCCAATTAAATTTTAAATTTAAACAATTTGAAAATTTAGATACGTTGCCTTTATATGTTATCCATTATAAATAACTTATATATTATTATTATTACTTATTTATTATTTCAAATATTATTACTTGAATTAAAATTCCCTTAAAATTAAATTTAAATTAATGTTTAGAATGTGTTAATTAAATTCAATTTTCTATTTCAAAAATTTGCATACTATATCAATATCATCAGAATAAATAAAAATAAATAAAAACACTCATTAAAAGAAAAAAAATTAATGAACACCTTCGGGAGCGAACTTGGATCTTACGAATTATGAAGCAAGCACCTAACTCACGAAGCCAACTGCACTGGTTAAAGGTACAGTTATCGGGAAGACTCATATGGCGCGCCGCGGTGCGCTTCGGATATGGCCAATTTTCACAAATTTATTACTCCGAAACTAAGACCTCTATTCTATCTAATCTATTCTATCAAACGCCAGGACACGTATCTTTTTTTTTTTCATCTCCAGAATAATTAAAAAAATTGGGGTCGAAATCCCAGGATGAGTCACCTGGTCCTCCCCTTGTCAAATCAATAGTCAATTGGCTGAATTAAAACATATTTGTCCAAATCAATTATTAAGTTAAGAAAAATTTAATTTATATTTTTTTTATTATAAATTACCTTATAGTTTTAAAGAGATAGTGTTGTTACTTCTGAAGAGCGAATCGTTCCTGCAAAATATAAGCACGGTGTTGACTAGTTAAAATCGGATCAAGGACAGTCGCAATGCAATTTATACGTCTTTTGAATCTTTCCCTATCTCGTGCCATTTCTTCCCACGGGCCTTTACGAGCTGCTCGGTACGCATAATCCCATTGAACCATGATATGTACGATTGGCATTAAATTAAACTTCACCTGAAATAAGAATTCCAGTTTTAGAATTTGCTGCTCGGTTAATTGTTGATCATGGTTTATACAGTTTGTCAAGAAAGAACAAGATTGGCATAAATTTGGCTTAATTTCGGTTAATCTTTCATTGCACTTATTCGGCTGAAGAACGTTAGTGCTTTCGTATGAACAAAATGCCGCGCTTGTTTTTTAATAAGTTACATTTAAGTAAAATTTAAATTTACGGTAATACTGCATTTTAACAGAGCCTCCAATGACCTTGATCTTGACATATGTTATAGAGGTCATTTTCCTGAGTAACCTTTAAAAGGTTCTAACTGTCGCTTGTTGTTTATTAAAAAGTTATTAACAAAAAAATTTTTATTAATACCATGTAATTTTGCGACATTGCATAAACTGATATGTACACGCACCGGCGTTAATGCCGTCCGAATATCCGTGTGACTCGCACACGATAACGCGTCACTCATACACTGCTGCGTGTAGGTGAGCCATGAGCAGCACGGAGTGGCGGAGAGAGCTAGCGGTATACGATCGTCGGACGCTTGGAGAGGGA
>NW_022639520.1:526290-535852 GCF_010583005.1 Odontomachus brunneus | reverse complement strand
TCGTCGGGACACCGCGTATTGCTCACGTATAGACGAGACAGTGTGAGTCAAGCGTTTTCTTAGTGTGTGTCACACGTATTTTAGGACGGCATTTCTGTCCAGACGTCTTATAATGCTATTTCTCTCGTTCTTACGTTTGCGATAGAGGATGGAAGATCGCCGCGACTCCCACCACTATTCCCTCTCCAAGCGTCCGACGATCGTATACCGCTAGCTCTCTCCGCCACTCCGTGCTGCTCATGGCTCACCTACACGCAGCAGTGTATGAGTGACGCGTTATCGTGTGCGAGTCACACGGATATTCGGACGGCATTAACGCCGGTGCGTGTACATATACAGGGTATCCCACACTCTCTTTCTCATATTAAGTGGGAATGTAGAACGGGTTGAGGTGAACATAAAAGTCCTATACCGTTTTGCGATATTCGCAATAATAACCGAGAAATTAATTGTAAAAGACTAAGGAAAAACGCACGCTGAATAGTTGAAGATGGAGCGTTCGCGGCTTAATAATTTAGCGCATGGATGTCGGCGCGCGGTGATTGAAAAAACAACGCACTATTTCCTATACTTATATCGCTGCACTCCTACATTTCGTCTCGACGCGGTGCGGCAAGACGTAGGATCAAATCGATATAAGACGCGCACTGACATCTGCCTGTTATATTATTATACAAGCGCTCTTCCCTCAACCATTCAGCGTGCATTTCTCCTTACAATTAATCTTTTACAATTAATTTCTCGGTTATTATTGTAAATATCGCAAAACGTATAGGACTTTTATGTTGATCTCAACCCGTTCTACATTCCTATTTAATGTGAGAAAGAGAGTGTGAGACACCCTGTAAACACGCAGAGAACATATATATGCGCGTATTAATAAAAAAGATGCCTATTCCTAACCGTATGACTAGGGGGCGTAGCGCCCCGCACCGCAGCAGGAAGGGGATGCAGTCTTTTGTAAGAAATTCTCACTCTTTAGAAAATACATCTTTTTTCATGACATTTCTAAGGTATACATTTTATATAGTGCGAACAAACTCTACCGTATTTTCGAAACTTCTTTTGTTTATAATTTTGAACTTAAGCACAAAAGACTGGGTCTCCCCCACACCGTGGTGCGGGGGCTCTGAGGGGCGTAGCCTACCAGTTACACGATTAGAGACAGGCACCTTTTTTATTAATATTTCAGAAACTATAGGAGATACGCAAATATTTCCGTATTTCCATATACATTGTGTGCAAAAATTATGTTCAATTTATAAAAAAAAATTTTTTATTGATAAATTAAGTTAAAAGTAGGTTTTTGGGGAGGGGCGGGACCCCTCCCTCGTGCATATACGTGTACTGTTTAACATATTTCTATATACATTGTGTGCAAAAATTACATTTAATTGATAAAACTTTTTATTAACTTTTTAACAAACAATGAACGCCGTCTAAAACATTTTGCGGGTTACTCAGGAGAGTGATCTTTATAACATATGTCAAGATCAAGGTCATTGGAGGTTGCTCCGTTAAAATGCATAATTATCCCCCCCAAATGTCATTCCTAATGCTTTTTGGCATCTTTCAGATGCCGCAACGCAAATTATTCAAAAATGTAATGCAAGAAAAGTAAAAGCTTTTTTTCCGAAAAATTCAAAAATTTTCGTTTTTCTTTCATTGAATTAATTATTTTCGATCGGAAACTCCTCAAGAAAGTATCTGAAAAGTGAAAATATCGTGGCAAAAATGTATAAGCCTTTAGAAGAAATTTGTTGTTTTCAAAAATTTAAGATGGCGGGCCCAAATGGCGGCCAAAACGTGAAAAAATTTTTTTGCACTATAATTACGTCATTAAATTTATTCAAAAGAATATTTATACTAACTCTAATGCACCCAAGTGTTAAATGATATATTGACGGACCATATGCGATTCATAAAATTGTGTAAATTAAAAATGGCGACTTGCTCAGACCCGCCATGTCGCTCTAGTTGATTTAAATCTGAGATTTTCTCTTTATTTCTCGTTCAAAACATGTTATTGCCACCTGCCATGCCATTTTAGCACACACACACACACACACACATACACATACACGCGCGCGCGCGCACACATCACACACACGCACGCATACCCATACCTATATATCGAAATAAGCATACGCATATGACCTTTCATTTAAATCGAAAATTATAACTTCAAAATCCAGTTGAAGAACTACAGGGTCCGCCATTTAAATCCAGACAAATTTGAATTTGACATTCCTGCTATATTAGAATGCAACAGTAAGTGCCAGATAGGATAAAGGTAGGCCAGAGACGTGGGTAAGATGTTAATAACCTCGAAATGGCCAAGTTGTTCAGGTCAACATCGGAATATAACCGAAGAGCGGCGGTTATTGAAGGTGTCCGCGCCGGAAGGATGCTAAGCGAAATAATTAAGTTCTTCGGATACTCCAGGTCGACGGTGTATGACATTATCCAGAAGTACGCGGCCTCGGAGAAGTCCAAGGTGGGCTTCTGTACTCCGGCGAGGAAAATACACGTAAGGGAAAAGGCGACACGGACTCCGGAACTCGCTCGAAAAGCACAAGACCTCATTTTGAAAGACCCAGGAACTTCACTCGCAAAATTAGCGGTCGTCTTGGGAGTGAGTGACACCACCGTTCGTCGGGTCGTTCAAGAGGACCTCAGGTACAAGTTCTACATCCTTCGGCTCCGACAGATGCTCTCCGAGGCCGCTAAGGCCAAGAGACACGCCTGCTGCAACTTGCTCGTGTGTTCACTGAAGCACACAGCTGCTGACCGCATCAGGTTTTTCTCTGATGAGAAGATCTTCACCGTGGATGCCAAGGTGAACCGGAGGAATGACCGTTGACTCGCTCACGACCCCGAGGACGTCCCCGTAATGACCAGGACCAAGTTTCTGGTCAGTGTCCACGTCCTAAGCGTCGTCTCGAGTGAGGGCGATGATCACCGCATTTCTTTAAGAAGAGGGAAATGGTCATGAAGGAGGTTTATGTGGAGATCCTGAGGATTACAGTGAAGCTTTGGATGGAGGGCGTGGCTACAGGAAGGCCGTATATTTTCCAATAAGACGGCGCACCTGCCCATACGAGTCACTTAGTGCAGAACTGGCTCTCGGACAATGTCGAGATGTTTTAATCGAAAAATTTTTGGCCTCCGAATAGTCCCGATCTGAACCCTCTGAACTACTACGTATGGGGCGTAGTCACTAACAAAGCCAAACACCCCAACGTGGCCTCCCTCCAAGCCGCTATTGAAGCGGCATTCAAAATGGACCGGGCGCAATTGCAGACGGCGTGCTCGCGCTTTCGGAACAGAATCGAGAATAGCTAAACCACTAACAAAGGACATGACGGAACTGTCCTTCATCGATTTTGATGCGCTTTGGATATGTTGTAGAACATCAAAAAGTAAGAGACCTATATTTTTTATATCGGCTTATCTCAAAATCTAGAGGTTAAAATAGCCCCTTAAAAAAAATTAACTTTTTCATTTTTATTGAATAATTCCTAAGATATGAAGTATATGAAAAAATGTTTCCTACAAAAGTTTTACAGTATTTAATACTCTTTGCAACGGCGTATTTCATTTTTCTCAAATGACAAATTTTTTATTGCCTCTCCCCCCTTCAACTCGTTATCCGCAAAATTTCTAAGTTTTTGTAAGGACCAAAATTGTAGAATATTTAATACCAAATCCATCCATATATAATAGTAAAAATTGGTCTCACTTTAATCGTTGGAAAACGAAGTGATAAAGGAACGCGTACTCCATAGAAGAAGGAGGGCGTACTAGATGGCAGAGGGACGCCGTGCGTTCGAGATTTGCGTATCTTTTTCGTTCCAGAGAGAAAAATATCGAGAGCGTGATTTTGCTAGGTTGGGACTCGAATCCGGGTCTTTCGCTTGCCGGGCGACTGCTCTAAACCACTGAGCTACCTGACGCTCCACGCTCACGACACTCTCCTCTCCCTAGATAACGCTCAGAAATGCCGTTCGGAAGCGATATCTCTGGCGCAATCCCGAGTGCACGGCGACTACAGAGAGAAACAATGTTACTGTACCAAATGGTACAGCTGTCAGTTTCTCAAAGTCGAAGGTTGCTATCCTTTAAGACCTGTTGTCCATGTATGCCCGTCTCCACCGTTGCCTCTCCTCAACCGCAAATAATACAAATAAACTCCGGAGTCGACACCAATTTTTCCAAGCAGCCTCCGGGTGCTTGGACGCAATACGCCATGGGGGATTCACCATAGAAGGAAGAGGGCGTACTAGGTGACAGTGGGACGACATGCGTTCGAGATCTGCGTATCTTTTTGTGCTATAGACGCTACACTGTCCAAGTAGATGGATACTGTAAATAGATGTTACTACAGGTAAGGGGATATAATGAATTGTAGAAAAATAACACATAGACAATTGCATATATTTAGTATATAATGTTTACAATATAAAATGTGTGTTATTATATTATATAAACCATATCATTAATATAATATTAAAGAAAAATCGATATAAAACTTGCATAAACATAGAAAATAAATATGTTAATTTATGACACATATTTGTTACAAAGGTGGTGCTCATGAAAAAAATGTGTGATGTAAAGTGATTATTTGCACCAAGAGCAAATAATTACACTATTCGACAAAAATCGAACTTTTTTTGTGACATGAGTACGAATAGTCATTTCTAATGTATTTTTGCCTGCTAAACACGAATTCGTCGTCCAAATTTGGCTGTCACGTTACAAGTCATGTCACGTTTTCAAGTTTTTATCGATTTTTCTTTAATATTATAATTATTATATGATTAATATAATAACACACACATTATATATTGTAAACATTATATATTAAATGTATGCAATTGTCTATGTGTTATTTTTCTACAATTCATTATATTCTTCTACCTATAGTAACATATCTATCTATAGTATTCATCTACTTGGGTAGTATAACGCCTATAGCACGATGTTATAATGTCATTTGCCAATGATTAAAGTGAAACCAGCTTTTACTATTATATATGGATGGATTTGGTATTAAATGCTCTACAATTGTTGTCCTTACAAAAACTTAAAAATTTTGCGAAGGTAACGAGTGGAGGGGAAGGAAGGAAGTAAGAAACTTGACATTAAAAAAAAATTAAATACACCGTTGCAAAGAACATTAAATACTGTAAAACTTTTATAGGAAACATTTTTTTCATATATCTCATATCTTAGGAATTATTCAATAAAAATGAAAAAGTTAATTTTTTTCAAGGGGTTATTTTAACCCCTAAATTTCGAGATAAGCCGATATAAAAAATATGGATCTCTTATTTTTTGATGCTCTACAACATATCCAAAGCGCATCAAAATCGATGAAGGACAGTTCTGTCATGTCCTTTGTTAGTGGTTTAGCTATGTCAGGTGCAATTCGACAAAAAAATTCCTGTATAAGTTTGAGCATTCTACACACATACGTACATGCACGAATGCAAGCACTTTCTTCCCCCCCCTTTCCACATACACACTCACAAAAGAATATGTATTAATCCGCATAAATATGTGTGGGTATGGATATGCGTGCGTGTCTGCGTACCAAATATCTAGAAAAATAAGCATTATGCGAAAAAATATTCTAAATAAACCTTCAATATTTTCGTGGGAGCAATAATATTCCGCAAAAGTTAGTCGCTTTCCGCCTCCCGAGCTAGCTTTGAAATCTTAAATGAAAACCCCTACTTTTTATTACAGATTCGGATTCTACGTTTAAAAACATGTAAATTTTATCTGAAACATTTTTTCGATTCCTGGTAGATGACGTTGCATTCGGCGAAAATTGATTAACTTTCGTTTTCTTCAAGGGGAATCCACATTTGATATTTAAGGCTTTTACGGTGCCTATGAATATTAGATTTCGTTTCCCTATGTTTTATTGCATGGGAATCCCCATGTTTTATTGCATAATGATACTACGTTGAAGAAAAGTTTCGCCGAATGCAACGAATCTATCAGGAATCGAAAAAATGTTTCAGACAAAATTTACGTGCTTTTAGATGTAGAATCCGAATCTGCAATAAAAAGTAGGGGTTCCCGTTTAAGATTTCAAAATTATTTCCCATCCCAACTCCAGGAGTGACGGGTTGTTAACTTTTGCGGGATAGTATTGCCCGCTCGAAAATATCGAGGGTTAATTTTTTCGTACAATGCTTATTTCCTCAGATATTTTGCGGTTTCAAGTTAAAAAAACTCACCTTATATATACAAGGTGTCCGAAACCTTTCTTAACACAATTCGTAGGAAAGTAGAACGGATTAAATGGAACAGAAAAACCAAATACCATTTTGCGAAATTCGCAATAGTTTTTGAGTAATTAATTATTTTGTCTCAGCAAATTAGGGCTTGGGTCGGTACGCGACCGTGATACACGCGAATCATCGCTGCGTCCCTCCGCCCATAGCTACGCTGTATCTCGTAACTATGGTAACTATGGCTACGAGACACATCGTAGCTATGGGCGGAGGAACGCAGCGAGTCACGATTCGCGTGTATCACGGTCGCGCGCCGACCCAAGTCCTAATTTGCTGAGACAAAATAATTAATTACTTCGCGAGTCGCGAGCCGCTATTCGCGCATATCAGTCGCGCGCCGGTTCGACGGCTTATTTGCTCAGACAAAATAATTAATTCCTTGAAAATTATTGCGAATTTCGCAAAATAGTATTTGATTTTTCTGTTTTGTTTAATCCGTTCTACGTTCCTACGACTTGTGTCAAGAAAAGTTTCGGACCTTCATGATGAGCCTTTGTGAGAACGTAGGACAGATTGTGGCGAGTAAGAAAGTCCTGTGCCGTTTTGCGATATTCGCAATAGTTTTCAAGAAAATATTTTGTCTCAGCTAATGAGAGTAGAGGAAGCGGCAGCCGAAAGAAAGATGTCTTCGGCCGGCGCGCGACCGTGATATACGCGAATCGCAACTCGTTGCGTCCCTCTGCCCATAGCTACGAGATATAGCAAGGCTTGGTACACTAACATATGTGCATGACAGGGTGTCACTTTGAGTGATATGGTCGATTATCTCACGAATCGATGATTTTATTGAAAAAATTTTCCAACGAAAGTTGCATGGCTTGAAAAGGGATACATGATAAAAATGTGGACTTGACCTTGAGTGACTTTGTCAAAATCAGGTCAAGGTTATTAATGTTTTTTTAAACGAAAATCCCTATTTTTGATTACAAATTCTTGTAGCTTATCTATTTTGATTACATATTCTTGTAGCTTATCGCGAGAACTTTCCAAAACACTATAATAAAGTTACGTTTCATTGAGTACTTTCCAAGTTATAAAGCTTGAAAGTTAAGGCAAGATCGATCACTGATCCGGCCAACTAAGGCAAGACCGATCATTGATCCAGCCAACTAAGGCAAGACCGATCATTGATGCCACTTAGGTAAAAAAATAAAAAGAAAAAGCTATACGAAAAAAAGAGGAAAGTTGAATCGTTCAAATGGGAAGGATTGGACTCAATTCCGTGCGCGTGAGCGTATGTAAAGTGCAGTGCGGATAGATCGCGGAGACACGCGCGCGTAAGAATCCCACTCACACGCGCATGCGTACATGGATAACGCCGGCGATACTTTAACTTTCAAGCTCCATAACTCGGAAAGTATTCAATGAAACGTAACTTTATTATAGTGTTTTGGAAAGCTCTCGCGATAAGCTACAAGAATATGTAATCAAAAATAGAGGTTTCCGTTTAAAAAAACATTAATGACCTTGACCTGATTTTGACAAGGTCACTCAAGGTCAAGTCCACATTTTCATTCTCCCTTCAAGCCATGCAACTTTCGTTGGAAAAATTTTTCAATAAAATCATCGATTTGCGAAATATCATTTAAAATGAAACATTCTGTATATATACTCAGTAAGCAATCTACGCAGAATGACGACAGATTGGCCACAGGATTTGTCGAATTCGAGCAGGATCTATCGACAGATCCTGCTCGAATAGTCATCTGCGTCCCCAATCTGCCGTCAGACTGCTGACAGGGTCTGCTAACAGACTCTGATATCAAATTAGCGGCAGATTGCGCGCAAATTCTCCCGACAGACTCTGACGGTAGATTGCACGCAAATTCTGTCGTTTCGTAGGTTCTTCAATTAAATTTTTGGTAGAAAACTTTCTCATAATTTTTTATAATTACTCATAGAATGAACGCTTTCTCATAAATACTCATAAATACTCGTAAAATACAATGAAAAAAAAGTTCTATATTATTTTTGGAGGTATTTGTTATTTCTCGGTGATCTTTCGCTCGCGGGGAAGGAGTGATGTAGGAAATAATTCTTTGTACCCTTTTATATAAACATTTATTTTATGTGTCTAATTTACATGTGTGTGTGTGTGTGTGAGTCTAATTCTTTTAAGTGTTCGGCGGACCGCGGAATTCAATCGAATTTTCTGGGGCTTCCTCTTCTCCCAGATCCTTTTTTTCTAGTCGGATATATTCCGTCTTTCCTTGTTGGCGCGGTGATCGTCCTCGGAAGAGAATCGAGAAGATAGTGGTCGTCCCACTCGAGAATCTCCAAGGGCCAAAGTCGTTATTGGTGGCCGCGTCAACAGTCGCTGCGGGACATAGATTATCCGAAGCTCCCACGGGATAATGGCACCCGTCGTGGAGGAGGCCGGAGGTGGAGACTCCAGCGACTTCCAGACAATGAGCGAGAGAGTCAACTCGCGTGTCGACGACGGAGTCCGAGATCGAGGAGAACGACGCGTCTGGGCCCCTGGTGCCGTCTCCAGCTGAACTCCTGGGGGTTCGGGGGAATTTTCCCTGAAGAATCCCGTTAGGCGCCGTCGGAGCTTCTCCGAGGGTCTATGCCTCGGGACAGGTTCCTGCGCCGAGGAGCTGGCTCGTGGGGACGTCAGCGTTGCTCTCGGTGTGATTGTCCGAGTTGGGCGCTTCGTCAGCGTCTACGGAGTCTTGAAGCCGCTTCTCCAGCGGATGCGGCTATTGTGGACGCTTCTTCAGCGTCCGGAGGTCTCGTTGCCGCTTCTGCAGCGGATGCGACTGCTGTGGTGCTTTTTCAGCGTCCGGAGGCTCGATGCCGCTTCTAAACCGGATGCGGCTTCTAGCCGAGGCCGATGGCTTTTCAGTTGCAGTAAAATGCTGAGATAGCCAGAGCGGCGGAGTGTGTTGACCTTCCGCCGAGACCGGCTTTTTATTGTTTGTTAACCAGGACTTTCTCGCGAGAAAACCGTTCCCTGTGCGTGCCGTCTAACGGCGTCGCACGGAAGCTCTAGCGGTTGCAGCGATCGTGCGCCGTTTCTCGTGTAGATCTATATTAATCCACCACATTATTTTTTCATAATTTTTAAAATTTTCTTTGGTGAGATTCGAACTTGACCCGAAGACATCTTTTGGATAATCGTCCGTCGTCTTAGACATTATGTCAATTCCTTTTTTGATAAAAAGTGCTTTGTATTGCCCACTTAAAGTTTAAAGAAGAAAAATCTTAGAGTTTATTCGCCTTTTAAGCCGCAAAATATAGACAAAACT
>NW_022639520.1:526168-526280 GCF_010583005.1 Odontomachus brunneus | reverse complement strand
GAAGACAGTGATACGTTTTTACGAAACAGAAACAGTTAAAGACCAAAATCCTTTCAAGCCTCATAACTCTAAATATGCCTAATAAAAAAATTATTATAGGTTTTATTATAGG
>NW_022639520.1:523355-526158 GCF_010583005.1 Odontomachus brunneus | reverse complement strand
AATGTAAGAGAGACCGGCACGATAATTCGAAATTAATTTTCTATCAAGGAAATTATATAGAAAATTACTGCAATAAAACAGCAGATAATGATATTTTTCCATTATGTTAATAAAATACTGTGCTTTTACATGTGCGAATTAATTTTGTCGATCGTCCAGTTCAGATTGTATTAAATTTTATCAAAATCGAAGCATGATATATTTTTAAATAAACTATTACAAGAATTCTGTAAAAGTTATTTACATGGCGAGACTAATATTTTATTCGGTACTGTTGCCTTCAGTACTTATTGTATGACGGTTAAATCATTCAGATTTAATGACATAATGACATTAAAAAAATAATAATATGAGAAATTGTATGAAAAATTATGAGAACAATTTTTACCAGGGATGGTATATATTCGCCTTTAAATGACCATTTAATAGTTGTACTATTCTATACTTATACTCGTTATTTCTTTATTATTATTGCTTTTTTATAAGAAATGTGTAATACAATTTTAAAAAGTAAAAATTATTTTTTATTGTGTATATGTATACTATTATTACACAACATAATTATCTTGACTCCTCTCGGAGTTTTACATGGTGTATATGTGAAACTGCTCCATTTAATAACGAATATATGGCCCTTGATAGAATTAAATAGCCTATCTAGGAAACAGAATCTACGCGCAATCTGCCGTCAATCTGTCGTCAGAACAAATTCTGTGCGCAATCTGTTGCCATTCTGTCTACAGACACTGTTGACAGACTCTGCGTAAAATCTGCTCGCGCAGGTTTGGCTACTGGGTGTACACACACACACACACGCGCGCGCGCGACGCTCACACACATATATATACAGGGTTGGCAAAAAGTCAGGAAACGGTGAAATATCTCGAAAAGGATCAACTGTAGCGAAAAATATGTAAGTAGCAAAGTTGTAGGGCTTAATAAAATGTACCTAATAACGGCTAAAAATTTGACTTTGGGTGGAGGACGAAGGTCATACGAAGGTCAAATTGAATTTTTCAAATTGGACCCTCCATTTTTTATTACATATTCTTGTAGCTTATTTCAAGGGCTCCAAAAACCTATAATAAAGTATTTTTTATTAGGCATATTTAGAGTTATGAGGCTTGAAAGAATTTTGGTCTTTAACAGTTTCTGTTTCGTAAAAACGTATCACTGTCTTCTGAACGGTGAATTTAGAAATAAAATTGCGATCAGGATATGCAGCATTGAATGTGTAGATCAGTTACTTCTTGGTATGATCTAATATGGTCTCCAAATTTTCGATAAAGAAACAGCATTATCTTTTCTTTATCGGTTAATATTTAAAAAAAAAAAATTTGAAATTGTAGTTGGAAAAAGAAAAGAAAAGACAAAGAGTAAGATGCGAGAGAGCACGACTTGTTTTTAAAATACAAAGATCGAGAAGCGTTATTGTGAAGTGTAGATATGCGCGAGTGTCGACTAAGTACGTGTGATATTACGTCGTGAATGAATAACCGCGTTCGACGCGAACGAATAAACAACTAAGCCGGTCATATCGTCTAGCTCGAGACACGAAAAACAAAGTTATTCTTGTTTTTCTCCTGTGTTTATGTTTTTTAGGCTCCCAGCCTAGTTGTTCATTCGCTCGCATCGAACGCGGTTATTCATTCACGACGTAATATCACACGTACTCAGTCAAAACTCGCGCATACCCGCGTTTCACGATAACGCTTCTCGATCTTTGCATTTTAAAAATGAGTCGTGTTCTCTCGCATCTTACTCTTTGCCTTTTCCCTTTCTTTTTTCAACTACAATTTCAAATTTCTTTTTTAAAAATGTTAACCGATAAAGAAAAGATAATGCTGTTTCTTTATCGAAAATTTGGAGATCATATTAAATCATACGAAGAAGTAACTGATCTACACATTCAATGATGCATATCCTGTTCGCAATTTTATTTCTAAATCCACCGTTCAGAAGACAGTGATACGTTTTTACGAAACAGAAACAGTTAAAGACCAAAATCCTTTCAAGCCTCATAACTCTAAATATGCCTAATAAAAAAATTATTATAGGTTTTATTATAGGCTTTATTATAGGCTTTTGGAAAGCCCTTGAAATAAGCTACAAGAATATGTAATAAAAAGTGGGGGTCCAATTTAAAAAATTCAATTTGACCTTCGTATGATCTTCGTCCTCCACCCAAAGTCAAATTTTTAGCAATCATTAGGTACATTTTATTAAGCCCTACAACTTTACTATTTACATATTTTTCGCTACAGTTGATCCTTTTCGAGATATTTCACCGTTTCCGGACTTTTTGCCAACCTTGTATATATACAGTATTGTAACGTATCTAGATACACGTATCTTTTTGCAATATCTAAATACTTTTTGTATATCTATATTTATTATATCTAGTTATATTTTTTATTTCAAAATCTGTACCTGTATCTAGTTACATTTTATCTCGTATCTGTATCTAATTTTGTCATTTTAGATACAAATACGAAATAAAATGCAATTTTGATGATTTTATATATAATTGTTACTTTTTTACAAGAGACAATGTTTCCATGCTGTAAGAATATAAGGTGATGCATTCCGGTGGATGTGCAGTAACTACCAATCAGAAAGTTGTCACAAATGCGAAAAACCTAATGACTCTTATCAGACGTAACGTAAACATAATATATTTTGTGGTAACTTTCTGATTAATTCTACTCCGACCTTCATGATGCGCAATGAAATACCTTGGCCTCGTTCTGTTTCACGTATATGCGCGGATTTATCTACAGTTCACGTCACGTATACTGTAGGA
>NW_022639520.1:523141-523345 GCF_010583005.1 Odontomachus brunneus | reverse complement strand
AGAAATTGTATGAAAAATTATGAGAACAATTTTTACCAGGGATGGTATATATTCGCCTTTAAATGACCATTTAATAGTTGTACTATTCTATACTTATACTCGTTATTTCTTTATTATTATTGCTTTTTTATAAGAAATGTGTAATACAATTTTAAAAAGTAAAAATTATTTTTTATTGTGTATATGTATACTATTATTACACAA
>NW_022639520.1:523066-523131 GCF_010583005.1 Odontomachus brunneus | reverse complement strand
GTGCGTTCAGCGAACTCAACAGTTGCACAACAGTTGAGTAATTCGTCAATGTAATTGATCCAGAT
>NW_022639520.1:520201-523056 GCF_010583005.1 Odontomachus brunneus | reverse complement strand
TTATGAGAACAATTTTTACCAGGGATGGTATATATTCGCCTTTAAATGACCATTTAATAGTTGTACTATTCTATACTTATACTCGTTATTTCTTTATTATTATTGCTTTTTTATAAGAAATGTGTAATACAATTTTAAAAAGTAAAAATTATTTTTTATTGTGTATATGTATACTATTATTACACAACATAATTATCTTGACTCCTCTCGGAGTTTTACATGGTGTATATGTGAAACTGCTCCATTTAATAACGAATATATGGCCCTTGATAGAATTAAATAGCCTATCTAGGAAACAGAATCTACGCGCAATCTGCCGTCAATCTGTCGTCAGAACAAATTCTGTGCGCAATCTGTTGCCATTCTGTCTACAGACACTGTTGACAGACTCTGCGTAAAATCTGCTCGCGCAGGTTTGGCTACTGGGTGTACACACACACACACACGCGCGCGCGCGACGCTCACACACATATATATACAGGGTTGGCAAAAAGTCAGGAAACGGTCAAATATCTCGAAAAGGATCAACTGTAGCGAAAAATATGTAAGTAGCAAAGTTGTAGGGCTTAATAAAATGTACCTAATAACGGCTAAAAATTTGACTTTGGGTGGAGGACGAAGGTCATACGAAGGTCAAATTGAATTTTTCAAATTGGACCCTCCATTTTTTATTACATATTCTTGTAGCTTATTTCAAGGGCTCCAAAAACCTATAATAAAGTATTTTTTATTAGGCATATTTAGAGTTATGAGGCTTGAAAGAATTTTGGTCTTTAACAGTTTCTGTTTCGTAAAAACGTATCACTGTCTTCTGAACGGTGGATTTAGAAATAAAATTGCGATCAGGATATGCAGCATTGAATGTGTAGATCAGTTACTTCTTGGTATGATCTAATATGGTCTCCAAATTTTCGATAAAGAAACAGCATTATCTTTTCTTTATCGGTTAATATTTAAAAAAAAAAAATTTGAAATTGTAGTTGGAAAAAGAAAAGAAAAGACAAAGAGTAAGATGCGAGAGAGCACGACTTGTTTTTAAAATACAAAGATCGAGAAGCGTTATTGTGAAGTGTAGATATGCGCGAGTGTCGACTAAGTACGTGTGATATTACGTCGTGAATGAATAACCGCGTTCGACGCGAACGAATAAACAACTAAGCCGGTCATATCGTCTAGCTCGAGACACGAAAAACAAAGTTATTCTTGTTTTTCTCCTGTGTTTATGTTTTTTAGGCTCCCAGCCTAGTTGTTCATTCGCTCGCATCGAACGCGGTTATTCATTCACGACGTAATATCACACGTACTCAGTCAAAACTCGCGCATACCCGCGTTTCACGATAACGCTTCTCGATCTTTGCATTTTAAAAATGAGTCGTGTTCTCTCGCATCTTACTCTTTGCCTTTTCCCTTTCTTTTTTCAACTACAATTTCAAATTTCTTTTTTAAAAATGTTAACCGATAAAGAAAAGATAATGCTGTTTCTTTATCGAAAATTTGGAGATCATATTAAATCATACGAAGAAGTAACTGATCTACACATTCAATGATGCATATCCTGTTCGCAATTTTATTTCTAAATCCACCGTTCAGAAGACAGTGATACGTTTTTACGAAACAGAAACAGTTAAAGACCAAAATCCTTTCAAGCCTCATAACTCTAAATATGCCTAATAAAAAAATTATTATAGGTTTTATTATAGGCTTTATTATAGGCTTTTGGAAAGCCCTTGAAATAAGCTACAAGAATATGTAATAAAAAGTGGGGGTCCAATTTAAAAAATTCAATTTGACCTTCGTATGATCTTCGTCCTCCACCCAAAGTCAAATTTTTAGCAATCATTAGGTACATTTTATTAAGCCCTACAACTTTACTATTTACATATTTTTCGCTACAGTTGATCCTTTTCGAGATATTTCACCGTTTCCGGACTTTTTGCCAACCTTGTATATATACAGTATTGTAACGTATCTAGATACACGTATCTTTTTGCAATATCTAAATACTTTTTGTATATCTATATTTATTATATCTAGTTATATTTTTTATTTCAAAATCTGTACCTGTATCTAGTTACATTTTATCTCGTATCTGTATCTAATTTTGTCATTTTAGATACAAATACGAAATAAAATGCAATTTTGATGATTTTATATATAATTGTTACTTTTTTACAAGAGACAATGTTTCCATGCTGTAAGAATATAAGGTGATGCATTCCGGTGGATGTGCAGTAACTACCAATCAGAAAGTTGTCACAAATGCGAAAAACCTAATGACTCTTATCAGACGTAACGTAAACATAATATATTTTGTGGTAACTTTCTGATTAATTCTACTCCGACCTTCATGATGCGCAATGAAATACCTTGGCCTCGTTCTGTTTCACGTATATGCGCGGATTTATCTACAGTTCACGTCACGTATACTGTAGGAAATGCGCGCATAATGTGTGAAACGGAACGCAACCCTTATATTCTTACACCATGGTTGCTTTATTGTGTGCGTTCAGCGAACTCAACAGTTGCACAACAGTTGAGTAATTCGTCAATGTAATTGATCCAGATTTACAAGGAGATGACGCCAATTAGGAAATCGCTTTTCCAACGAGTCATAGTGCGTTCGATAGCTTACATGTAGCTAATAAAAACCCTAAAGGCGTTTGTGCCAATGGGCCTTCGTTTAGGAGAAATTACAAAGTTAGGGTCACGCAACTATGTCTCATGTAAAGAAGAACATTAGAATCTTTTTCGAGTAAGCGGCGTAGCTGAGCCGACTAAGGCTCCCGTCCATACATTTTTGCGCCGGCGGCGTGCGTTCGAGTCCCGCCGACGACTGCTTCGCTTTTTTTTTTTTT
>NW_022639520.1:517255-517845 GCF_010583005.1 Odontomachus brunneus | reverse complement strand
AAAAAAAAAAAAAAGCGAAGCAGTCGTCGGCGGGACTCGAACGCACGCCGCCGGGGCAAAAATGTATGGACGGGAGCCTTAGTCGGCTCAGCTACGCCGCTTACTCGAAAAAGATTCTAATGTTCTTCTTTACATGGGACATAGTTGCGTGACCCTAACTTTGTAATTTCTCCTAAACGAAGGCCCATTGGCACAAACGCCTTTAGGGTTTTTATTAGCTACATGTAAGCTATCGAACGCACTATGACTCGTTGGAAAAGCGATTTCCTAATTGGCGTCATCTCCTTGTTAGAGGAATCTAACAGTAAGAACCAATAATCGCTAATTGCTCACTAAGCGTTTTTTCCGTTGAACGCGCCCATTGGGTGCATTCAGTACTACAACCATAGACATAATATACATAGAGTCCGCATACAGTCAGAAAAGAGAAACCAATAGCCCCTCTGTTCTCTGTCTCTTGCTGCACAAACAAAGTATGCAATAAAATTTAAGTAAAACTTTTACTTGCCAGTCTAGTCGGGGTATTGTTGCGTTCTATAATATTATAGAAACGAGAAATGAATATACGCGCAACAAAAAACAAAATGGGG
>NW_022639520.1:517019-517245 GCF_010583005.1 Odontomachus brunneus | reverse complement strand
GAGCACGACTTGTTTTTAAAATACAAAGATCGAGAAGCGTTATTGTGAAGTGTAGATATGCGCGAGTGTCGACTAAGTACGTGTGATATTACGTCGTGAATGAATAACCGCGTTCGACGCGAACGAATAAACAACTAAGCCGGTCATATCGTCTAGCTCGAGACACGAAAAACAAAGTTATTCTTGTTTTTCTCCTGTGTTTATGTTTTTTAGGCTCCCAGCCTAG
>NW_022639520.1:512144-513105 GCF_010583005.1 Odontomachus brunneus | reverse complement strand
AAAAAAAAAAAAAAGCGAAGCAGTCGTCGGCGGGACTCGAACGCACGCCGCCGGGGCAAAAATGTATGGACGGGAGCCTTAGTCGGCTCAGCTACGCCGCTTACTCGAAAAAGATTCTAATGTTCTTCTTTACATGGGACATAGTTGCGTGACCCTAACTTTGTAATTTCTCCTAAACGAAGGCCCATTGGCACAAACGCCTTTAGGGTTTTTATTAGCTACATGTAAGCTATCGAACGCACTATGACTCGTTGGAAAAGCGATTTCCTAATTGGCGTCATCTCCTTGTTAGAGGAATCTAACAGTAAGAACCAATAATCGCTAATTGCTCACTAAGCGTTTTTTCCGTTGAACGCGCCCATTGGGTGCATTCAGTACTACAACCATAGACATAATATACATAGAGTCCGCATACAGTCAGAAAAGAGAAACCAATAGCCCCTCTGTTCTCTGTCTCTTGCTGCACAAACAAAGTATGCAATAAAATTTAAGTAAAACTTTTACTTGCCAGTCTAGTCGGGGTATTGTTGCGTTCTATAATATTATAGAAACGAGAAATGAATATACGCGCAACAAAAAACAAAATGGGGAGAAAACTATAGTCCCTCTATTCTCGCTCTCTTTCTAGATGTTGGCTTCACTCTATTAGATGACAGAACATAGGGCATTCGGAGTCCATGTATACTATGTTCAAGACTATAACTGCTCATTGAGCTCTTGCATCCCATTGGCATATTCTTTTAGATCTAAAGATAGGTATCAATGACATGTAAGCGCTCAGTGAGCACTTCGTAATCAAAGTATCTAAAGAAATTTAGATACATTCTCAAAGTATTTGTATCTAATTATTACATCTAATTATTTACGAAAATCGTATCTGTATCTTCATCTAGCTACATTTTTCTTAATGTATCTGTATTTATATCTAGCTACTTTAAAATATATATCTATAACAACATTG
>NW_022639520.1:511868-512134 GCF_010583005.1 Odontomachus brunneus | reverse complement strand
TTCACGACGTAATATCACACGTACTCAGTCAAAACT
The DNA here is from genome assembly GCF_010583005.1 of Odontomachus brunneus. Classification (NCBI taxonomy): domain Eukaryota; kingdom Metazoa; phylum Arthropoda; class Insecta; order Hymenoptera; family Formicidae; genus Odontomachus; species Odontomachus brunneus. The sequence goes on along the minus strand of NW_022639520.1, from coordinate 512,098 downwards.
CGCGCATACCCGCGTTTCACGATAACGCTTCTCGATCTTTGCATTTTAAAAATGAGTCGTGTTCTCTCGCATCTTACTCTTTGCCTTTTCCCTTTCTTTTTTCAACTACAATTTCAAATTTCTTTTTTAAAAATGTTAACCGATAAAGAAAAGATAATGCTGTTTCTTTATCGAAAATTTGGAGATCATATTAAATCATACGAAGAAGTAACTGATCTACACATTCAATG
>NW_022639520.1:503942-505901 GCF_010583005.1 Odontomachus brunneus | reverse complement strand
TAACACTTTCAAATGTAAAATTTTAACAGTCTAAATGAAGAATACAATAACCAAATTACGTCCTCAGTGGAAACTATGACCCGCACATGACCTGCGTATGACCCGCACACATGAGGTCGTACATGTGCGAGCATTATGAGTCTCATATGAGGACGCATCTGTATGATAATATGCGTGTAACATTATGGGCATGCGTGCGCGCACCATGATATCACTGTGACAACATTTTGTTATCTGGGAGGTTAGCAAACTGTGCAAATTTGCCTCGCTTTTCGGGAGACGTTAATACGTTAATAGGAAACAATTGACGATTAGACTCAGTAGCATGATATGGTCGTGTTGTCCACCTTGCTATTCCGCACGCAGCGTACGAGTCGCTCGAGCATCAGGAGCGTCGTGCCTCTATCGTTCCAATTAAAAGAAATAAGAACGAGAAGAAATAATTAAAACCGTCTTTTGGTGTAAACAATATGCTATTATTCTTTATAAAGTGACATTTAATGGTTTTGAAAAATTTATTCAAGATATTTGTTTTTTCGGTGTCTGTTTGCATTCTAGTCGCCATTTTGGGTTCGCCATTTTGAATTTTCAAAAAGGCCATACGTCATCGCAAACTAGACATTTCAATGAAAATTTTAAGCCCTTTTAAAGAATTTTATCTAAAAAATTGAAATGGGCAGGGGGGTGGCCGATTTGACAGAGAACACCCCATATATATATATATACAGGGTGTCCAAAAAGTCTGGAAACACCTGAATAATTTCCCAGGTAAATTATTTTTGAAAAATGTTAAGGTCACTCTTGTAGTAACTTTTGACGAGGAATTCAATGGTGACCTTGGATTTGACCTTGACGATGACCTTGCAGGTTATTTCAAGGTCAGCTCAATTTTTTTAAATGGAAACCCCCTTTTTTGACGTCGGCAATCGAAAGAGCGGGAAATTTTACGTCCAAAAACATTATAAGGCCATAAATCGTGGTTGACCTTGAAGGTCATTCAAAGGTTATTTAATTTTGAGGACTGGATATCTTCGAAGAACGCAGTTGATGAAAATAGCTTACTTTAGTTATTTTGTTTAATTGCAATTAGTGTTGACCTCAAACTCAACCTTGTTGGTGTCCTTCAAGGTTATTTCAAGATCAAATTTTCATTTGAAATTCCTACAATAAACTTTTAACATCCTTAACTTGTAAAATATGTGAACAAATATTTTTTTTTAAACCGTAACACTAGACTGACAACTTACACAGCATACTTTATGTTATTTTTGAGCCACGTTTTTAATATTAGGACCTTAACTTAGTTTCCGCCCAAAAAATACTGAGAAAAAGCATTTATTGTAAAAAATTTATTTAAATTATTTCAATGAAAGTATTTTCCATCACTTTCTACAACTTTTTGCCATCTTTCTGGCAACTGGGCGATACCATCTCGATAAAACGATGTTTGTTTCGAAGCAATCCATTCGTCCACCCATTCTCGCACTTCTTCAACATTTCGGAAGCGTGTACCACTCAAGCCGTGCTGCATCGATCTGAACAAGTGGTAATCAGAAGGCGCTATGTCTGGTGAGTACGCTGGGTGAGGAAGAGTTTCCCATTCGAGCTGCGTCAGTGTTTCTTTGACGGTTTTTCCAGTGTGTGGCCGAGCGTTATCGTGTAAGAGAATAACTTTGCGCCTGTTACTCGCTATTGCTGGTCTTTTTCGCAACAGCTCATCATTCAATTTGTTCAATTGACATTTGTAGACATCGGCAGTAACAGTTTCGTTTGGTTTCAGCAGTTCGTAGTACAGCACTCCTTGCTGATCCCACCAAATGCAAAGCATTACCTTATGACCGTGGATGTTCCGTTTTGGCTGCGATGTTGATGGTTGTCCTGGGTCTACCCATGATTTTTTGCGTTTGGGATTGTCGTAGTAGATCCACTTTTCATCGCCAGTCACAATTCACACCAGAA
>NW_022639520.1:495172-503023 GCF_010583005.1 Odontomachus brunneus | reverse complement strand
AAAAAATAGCACTGCTCGCTTAAATGAATCTCTTCGCACTGAATTTTATTGACAAATGTCTAACCTCTAAAATGCAGCCAGTTTCAGATGTCAAAATAAATTACACCTACAACTAACGTCATCTAACTGTGAGCCGCAGGAACTAAGTTTACCACCTAATAATTATACAAAGCGTCCTAGACTCTCGATGCATGCTTTTCTTTTCTCCAGCATGCTTTCGACCACCATTCTATCTTGCTCTAAAGCGTCGTTAGAAACAGATAGAATGGTGATCGAAAGTATCTTATCTCTTTCTATTTCATGACGCCCAATACGCAATCTATATAACTAACAAAGGTGAACACGAGATGAGTGCTCCGGGAATTTTGTTGCGCTTTTTACAGGTTGTTCTTGGGCGAAAAAAACGACACATGTCCGACCGTTTCAGCAAATGGACCATAGTTTCGAAGAAATCGATTTTTAAAAATGACTAGTCGGCCACGGCACACTTATGTTCGATCGGATACGTTCGATCGTCACTATTGAATAGTAGCAGCGGTAGCGCAGTAGGTAAAACGTTGTCTTCATACGCAGTAGGTTGCGTGTTCAAATCTCGTCTCGTGCATGGCTCTAGGTGCTATAAATGGTTGACGGCGACAACTGATTTTTGCTGTATCGTGAAGTGTCAACATCTGTCAACCAAATATTGTTTACAAGCTTTTGAGTTTTGCACAACAAGTTTAATTTTTATTGCGTTGAAAATGTCGAGTTTCGTTCCAAATAAGCACCATTTGCGGGAAGTTTTGATTTTCTGTTTCAATTGGAAGAAAAGTGCAGCTGAAGCGCATCGAATGCTTGTGGAAGTTTATGGTGAATCTGCACCGTCGGATAAATCTTGCAGAGAATGGTTTCGACGATTTCAAAGTAGTGATTTTAGTGTTGAAGACAAAGAGCGTTCGGGTCAACCGAAAAAGTTTGAAGATGAAGAATTAGAAACATTACTCGACCAAGATTCGTGTCAAACGCAAAAAGAGCTCGCAAGAACATTGGAAGTTACTCAACAAGCTATTTCGAAACGACTCAAAGCCGCGGGATACATCCAAAAGCAAGGAAATTGGGTCATTTGCATGTCCGAAATGTTGCTTGAACGGTACAAAAAGAAGTCTTTTCTTTTTCGTGTATATCTACAATAATATAAATAATTACAGGTAAGAACAAATTTTTAATAAAAAAAAATGCACGAGACAAGATTTGAACATGTAACCTACCGTGTACGAAGCCAACGTTTTATCTACTGCGCTACCGCTGCTACTGTTTAATAGTGACGATCGAACGTATCAAATGTGCCGCGATCGATTAGAGTTATTTTAAAAAATCGATTTCTTCGAAATTATGGCCCATTGATTGAAACGGCCGGACACATGTCGATTTTTTTTTCGCCCAAGAACAGCCTGTAAAAGCGCATCAAAATCCTCGGAACAGTCACCTCGTGTTCCCCTTGTAAGTCTATGATTAGGTTAAACTGAACAAAAGTCCTCTACCATTTTGCAAATGATCACATAGATTTTTAGATAGTAATTAAAAAAAATTTGTGCATTATGTGCGTAAACGTGTACTACTTATGTACGTAGGCGCGCGGCTCACAGACGTGTATACTTCTAAAGGACGGCGCGGATTTGCTGGAATTTATTAAAGAATATCTGCTTCGTTAATTCTTTAAGTCACGAATTTTTCTACACAACCTTTTCTTTTGCTCAATCGATATCTGGAAATTTTTGGGATCGCTAATTACGAATTTAAAGTCAATTTTTGATAATTCAAGATGGCGAATCCAATATAGTGGACAATAATTTTAAAACTCCCTCGATCTCCGTGAAAATTGATCCGAGGGTTTTTGGCGTCGCTGATCACGAATTCGAAATCACTTTTTAAAAATTTAAGCTATTCACAGACTTAACCTCATTTATTTATAGAAAGAAATATAACTTATTCCGATTGTTGGTACAATCACCATACTTTAACTCACCATATTGAGTTCGACACCTTCAATTTTAAAATTTTTGAGGTTGCGTCATCATCTACAGTTCAAAAAGCATCAACCAAACCATTTTTTCCATAAGTTTACTTTACAATATTTTTGACAAATGAATTTCTTTCAAAAATTCAATTTTTTACATTAATTTGTTTATGAATAATTAAATTTACAAAATTTAATGTTCTATGCAGATGATTCTGTTAGAAGAATATCTAAGCTTCATAATAAATCCACATTTACCGCCTTGAAGCCTCTACAAATTAGTTTGAATTTAGTTTTAAAAACTGCTCTAAAGAAGATATATCATATATGATATACTAAAAAGACTATGACTTAAAAGATTAAGCATCAAAGACAAAAATGTTTCAAAACTTTTCGATTCAAATTTTCATAAGAAATAACGCTATATACTTCATAGGCGGAGATTAAGAAACACTCTAGAGAAACAAACATAAGGAATATAATCCATGCATATATAATTACTTGCTATATTCATATACTTCTGTTCTGGTCATTTATAAACGGGAACTGTTTCTTGCTCAACGTCCGGGTGAGTCGCCTTCAAGAAATGACAACATTAGTGACACTAATATTTGTCAGACAAATGAAAGCAATGGAGAATTAATTAAAAATCAATCAGGAATGGTAACGTCGTTAAACGTCACTAACGTGAGTTGCTAATATATCGATATCTGTTATTTCAATTATTGTTAGGTATTGTTATTGTATGTTCTTTCATGTACATATTGTATGAAAAAATTTTATTATATTTAACTTTCACATTTCGCACGTACGTGTGCATTAATAATATCAGCTTAAATATTTGTTTTCCCGTATTTTACTTTATGCTTGCATGTTTAGTTTATGATGATGATTGCAATAATTGCATAAAATAGGTTTATGATATATTGATTACGTTATTCCCTTTCATTACTCCATTAATTTAAAAATATATAAAGTTATCAAATAATTGTATTTAATAAATAACTTATTAGAGAGAGAGAAACAATTTTGTACATTTCCTTCTTCGACGGAAGAAACCACCACCTTCTCGTGATTTTCGTTGAGCAATAATATAATTGAACGTTTTCTTTTAATAAAACAATTTTTATAAAGGATATAGTACAGTTATTATTAATTTATATAACTAATGTTGTTTTATAATTATGATGACATGAATAAAAATGTTTAATATTTTTATGATTGATTCTGTTCAAGTTTTCTGAAAAAAATAGGTTTCTTTTTTCCTAAATTTGAATTTCTAAAATGCATTTTACTTCATTTATTTACAGTAGTTTACAATTAATTTAAAGAGCGTTTGCAAAAATCATCCATTTTTTATTCCCTAATTTTGGAACTGAATTATCTGCTAAATGGTATCTTATGATAAGTCATTAATAACAAAAAATGTTTAAGTTGAGCTAAGAATTGGTTTTAGAGATATGTGTATTAACCCGTTTCGCCCTTAAATTTTGTCTTTGCTTTATTGCAATAATTTTGACAGAAAACGTCTATAGATATTTCCAACATTCGATATCCTATAGATGTAAGACATGCCCTTTCCGAATCTGAAGTCCATTTTTTGCTATCACACGCCATTTTTTCAATATGACGGCTGAAACGCCAAAAAATGAAAGAAAATAAAAAATCGTTTGTATCTCACTTTTCGGCATCATCCTGTCATAGAATCGTACTAGTTGTCTGGATCTGGTGGCATAATGTCTTTAGCTAAAATATGGTGCTATGCAGATCAAACAATTCATTATAGCGGATTTAATATGGCGGCTTTTTTAAGAAAATTTTTGTTTTTATCACTTTTTCCAGATTATTTATCATCCATTTGCATTTACGTGATCTGTAGTATTAAAATATAATTTAAATGAAATTAAATCGCAATGTACCACAACATAAACAAAAAATCCAAAATGACGGAGATTTTCAGGTTTTTTATGAAATTTTTAGTTTTTATACGTTTTTGTAACATATCCGATTATTTTTTCACGCTTTTGTTGATTCTGAGGCTTACACCTCTGCCGAAAAAATTTCTACGAAAAACTACAAATTTCTACAAAAAAATAAAGATTTGTAGAAATTTATAGAAATGTATAGAAATTTATATATTTTCATAAAAATATATAGTGTAGATATATAGTGTACGCAATACTACAATTTGGGAGATCTAAAGTTGTTAAAACATACACTTAGCCAAACAGCATAATATCCAAACGTCTTAGACGTTTTTTAGACGACGTAAAGTTGTCTCAAAGACGTCTTACATTAAAACGTCTTTAAGACATCTATAAGTTGTCTTTACGTCGGACTAAGACGTAAGACGTCTTTGAAACGGCAAAGCCGTTTGAGACGGCAAAAGCCGAGCAAGTCGTGCTAAATCTCATGCAACATATGAAGGCCATATAAAACGCCTTTATAGTGAAGTTGAAATGCAGTAACATATAGGACAACAGACTTGAAGAACCAAAGATTTCGAGTTCAAATCCAATGTGGGCAAGGGATTTTTTCTAAGACAATATACACTGAGATATTTACATTCTACATGATTAGGAAAAGTTCCAACAATAAAAGCCACTGATGTCATCTCTAAAAGATACAAACAGCATTTCATAGAACTAAAAACTTTAACTAGGACAATCTATCTACTGATGATGAGGTATGCCTAATGCAGAAAATAAACTATATCACTAGTTACATTTTTTTGTCTAACTATTAGGTAACTTATGTTATATCCTCATTAGAAAAAATGATACCGCCTAGCAACTAGTTTTGATATTTTACCTCATAACTAGTAGTTTCTTTTATCTCAATATTAGTTAATATATTGCATATAGCTATTCGCAAAAGCGTTACATTACTGGTTCATCACTGTCTAGTTAACGATGTGTATGTGTGTATTAGATACAACTTTATTATGTAATAACTAGATTCTCATAAGGTGCAAATTCTACTCGAGTAGTTTTGACCTGTTGATAGCCGGCACATCTTGCTCGATTTTTGCCGTCACGCGTTGCTCGGCACATCTTGCTCGCTGTTTGCCGTAAATTTGCCGTCACGCATTGCTCGGCACGTCTTATTCAGTTTTTGCTCTGCCCTCAAATAATTTCGGCATGCTTTGCCGACATAATGCCAGCATAATAGTAGTATACATGCTGCAATCCTATGATTGATTTTGCCGGCAATTTGTCGGCATATTGCTGACATTTTGCTATCAGGGTCATTTGTGGAATTTTTTACACAATTTCCTTTCGATATATATATGAGAAAGCAACGACCAATAAGAGAATTTGTTTCTTAGTAACTCTCGAAAGATACATTTTTTTTAGAAATCGGATGCGTTTCGAAGTGCATCAAAAAAGAAAGCGTACAAATTTTTTAATAAACAAACGAGTTGAACAACTGAAGAGTAAAGAGAACAATGTGACTCCTCGATACATGGATAAGATATAAGCAAGTTGCATACTAGTAAAGCATGATTGCAAATGTACAGCAAATGTACTACAAATAATGCATTTATTTGTAAATTTACTATCATGGCTTTACTAATAAAATCACACATCTTGCTCACATAGTGTAAAATCATCTTGTTCTGTTTACGCTTAAATATAATTATTCGATTTACTAGGAACTTGGCAATAAAATTTAAGACATTTTGTTATCTGAGGATATACAATTTATAAATTGCTGATTATTTATATTTGTGAATTTTCTCATTATCTTATTTATTTATTGATAATTGACATATGACATCATGATTAAAAATGGCTAGAATAACTAGAAGAACCATTAATACCTTTTGTGTCAACTTCTTCTTACTTTTTATATCCTCATCCTCGCAGCTTGTTTTGTTATAGTCAACATCAGCCGTGCCATTTTTGGTATTTGATTTAGTTTCGAAGACTATATAGTAACCATCTTCAGAATCGGTGGATTCCTCCGAAATTGTTCGTGGTCTAAATTGATTTATTTGCGAATTACATAATTTATCTTCGTCGTGGTAATCGTTGATATGCCGCGAAGGATCAGGTACATTATTATTACGCATTGTTCAAATCTTTATTGCAGGCGTTGTATCAGGAAATTTAAATGTTACGAAATTAGTCTGCCTAAAGGTTACCTCTTCGTGTTGTTATAAAATTTCTGTGTGCTGAAAAACATATAACATACGTTAGTCAGAACAATATTAAAAATTAAGTGTATATTCATCGCAATTTATGAACATCACACTTGTTTGCTCTTTGTCGCTTGCATCTTAGCCATTTAATAATAATAATAATAGCAAAAGCGCTTACTACATTAATTACATTGATCTAAATATTTATCACACATAATTTTATTTATGTAATTATATATTATAAAGAGAAAAGAGCATCTCTCACTCACTCACGCACGCACGCACGCACGCACGCACATGCACACATATGTGTTTCCAACAAAAATATCGAAGAAAAAAAAAGATGATATTTTTGGTCTTGAAAAGTCTCAACAAAGTTATAACTCTAATTTCATAAACACAATCATATACATTTAGTTTTTTAAACATAAATCAATTCCTATAGTCATTCTGCGTACAGAAGTACTGGAGTAAAATAACCGAAAAGTAAATATTTCACATTTTATTCTGTTACATTTCAATACAAGATATATATGAATAATGATAATATGATATGAATATATATGATAACACGATAATATACAGGGTGGCCCACGTAAAGTATTATAAGCTAATAATTCTAAATATTTGTCCTATCAAAAAGTTGTTAATGAGAAATTTTCATATATTCAAGGAGCCTTTCTAATTACGTAAACAATCCACTTCTGTCCCCTATTGAAGAGGGGGGGGGGGGTAACTTCAAAGTTTCAAATGGGACCCCCTATACAATGTTACATATTTGGATTCTACGTAAAAAAACAAGTAAACTTTGTCTAAAACATTTCTTTGGAAAATGCTCCTATCAAAAGTTATAAACATTATAAACATTTAAACTTTAATGTAGAGTGCATTGAAATTAATGATAAATTAAATAAGACTCATAGTTTTTCTGTTTTGTTTTATTTTATTAAATGTTCGAACTATTGACCATTAACATCTGAACACTTATTAATTCTTTTTATAAAACTTTGTCTAACTCTAAATAACATTTCTGGAGTCATCTTAGTGCAAGCTGTATGTATTCTTCGTTTTAAGTCTTCTTTCGTCGTAAGTAGTTGAGATGTGATTCTTCTTTGATATACCCCTATAAAAAATAATCCAAAAGTGTAAGACCAGGTGAACGAGGAGACCATTGAACAGGATCTCCCCGAAAAGCTAAAAGTTTAAATATTCATAACTTTTGATAGGAGCATTTTCCAAAGAAATGTTTCAGACAAAGTTTAGTTGCTTTTCCCGTAGAATCCAAATATGTAACATTGTATAGAGGGTCCCATTTGAAACTTTGAAGTTACCCCGCCTCTCTTCAAAAGGGAACGGAAGTGGATTTTTATTTATGTAGTTAGAGAGGCCCCTCGAATATATGAAACTTTTTCATGAACAACTTTTTGATAGGACAAATATGTTTAAAGTTATTAGCTTGTAACACTATACGTGAGCCACTCTGTATATGTGTATGTATGTCTGGATATGGATGTGAGTTTGTGTAAGCGCGTGGCGTATGTGTCTGTGTATTAGGTGGTAAACTTAGTTCCTGCGGCTCACAGTTAGATGACGTTAGTTGTAGGTGTAATTTATTTTGACATCTGAAACTGGCTGCATTTTAGAGGTTAGACATTTGTCAATAAAATTCAGTGCGAAGAGATTCATTTAAGCGAGCAGTGCTATTTTTTCT
>NW_022639520.1:494555-494828 GCF_010583005.1 Odontomachus brunneus | reverse complement strand
GTTCTATCGTCGCGGAATCTACGCGTTGCCCGAAAGATGGGAAAAATGTATAGCTAGCGAGGGAAAATACTTCGATTAATGTATTTTTTGCTTTTGGTGTCGAAATAAATGAGTTTTTTAAACAAAAAAACCGCAGGAACTAAGTTTACCACCTAATATATACATATGTATATACATACATATATATACAGAGTGTTCCAGCTCATCTTCACAATCTCTCGTAAGGATGTAGAGTGGATTGAGATGAACACAAAAGTCCTATACCATTTTACC
>NW_022639520.1:493681-494545 GCF_010583005.1 Odontomachus brunneus | reverse complement strand
AAGTTATAAACATTATAAACATTTAAACTTTAATGTAGAGTGCATTGAAATTAATGATAAATTAAATAAGACTCATAGTTTTTCTGTTTTGTTTTATTTTATTAAATGTTCGAACTATTGACCATTAACATCTGAACACTTATTAATTCTTTTTATAAAACTTTGTCTAACTCTAAATAACATTTCTGGAGTCATCTTAGTGCAAGCTGTATGTATTCTTCGTTTTAAGTCTTCTTTCGTCGTAAGTAGTTGAGATGTGATTCTTCTTTGATATACCCCTATAAAAAATAATCCAAAAGTGTAAGACCAGGTGAACGAGGAGACCATTGAACAGGATCTCCCCGAAAAGCTAAAAGTTTAAATATTCATAACTTTTGATAGGAGCATTTTCCAAAGAAATGTTTCAGACAAAGTTTAGTTGCTTTTCCCGTAGAATCCAAATATGTAACATTGTATAGAGGGTCCCATTTGAAACTTTGAAGTTACCCCGCCTCTCTTCAAAAGGGAACGGAAGTGGATTTTTATTTATGTAGTTAGAGAGGCCCCTCGAATATATGAAACTTTTTCATGAACAACTTTTTGATAGGACAAATATGTTTAAAGTTATTAGCTTGTAACACTATACGTGAGCCACTCTGTATATGTGTATGTATGTCTGGATATGGATGTGAGTTTGTGTAAGCGCGTGGCGTATGTGTCTGTGTATTAGGTGGTAAACTTAGTTCCTGCGGCTCACAGTTAGATGACGTTAGTTGTAGGTGTAATTTATTTTGACATCTGAAACTGGCTGCATTTTAGAGGTTAGACATTTGTCAATAAAATTCAGTGCGAAGAGATTCATTTAAGCGAGCAGTGCTATTTTTT
>NW_022639520.1:488406-493529 GCF_010583005.1 Odontomachus brunneus | reverse complement strand
AAAAAAGGCCAGCAGTAGCCAGCAATCGACGTAAAGTCATGCTTTTGCACGACAACGCTCGACCACACGTTGCCAAAGCCGTCAAAGAAACACTGATGCAGCTCGAGTGGGAAGTTCTCCCGCACCCAGCGTATTCACCAGACTTAGCTCCTTCGGACTATTACTTGTTCCGGTCGATGCAGCACGGCTTGGTGGATACACACTTCAGAAATTACGAGGATGTGCGAAAATGGATCGACGAATGGATTGCATCAAAAGACCAATTGTTCTATCGTCGCGGAATCTACGCGTTGCCCGAAAGATGGGAAAAATGTATAGCTAGCGAGGGAAAATACTTCGATTAATGTATTTTTTGCTTTTGGTGTCGAAATAAATGAGTTTTTTAAACAAAAAAACCGCAGGAACTAAGTTTACCACCTAATATATACATATGTATATACATACATATATATACAGAGTGTTCCAGCTCATCTTCACAATCTCTCGTAAGGATGTAGAGTGGATTGAGATGAACACAAAAGTCCTATACCATTTTACCATATTCGTAATAATAACCGAGAAATTAATTGTAAAAGATTAAGGAAAAACGCACGCTTAATTATTGAGGGTGGAATGTTCGCGGTCTAATAATATAACGCACGGATATCGGGACGCGGTGATTGGAAAAACAACGCCTATATCATTGCCTATACTTATATCGTTGCATTCCTACATCTCGCTTCGGCTGGAGATTGCAATCCCGCGGGATTCCTGCGAGATTAAAGATTTGGTTGTTAAATTCACATACGTGTTATCGACAAATAATATGTTACATCTTATAATTATTAAAAAAAAAAGATATATAAACATTTAAACAAAAAAATATCTATTTGGTTATTAGATTCACATACGAATTACTGACAAATAATATCCCAGACAGCATAATATCTAAAGTCGGGTCATAAAACGTCTTTAAAACATCTTTAAGACAAGTTTATAAGGTATTATCTTAAAAATGTGTATGGTATTATCTTAAATATTATTATCTTAAAGATGTCTTAAAGACGTACTAAAGACGTCTTATGACTCGATTTTGGACATTTGTACTATCTAGGATGTTATATCTTTTAATTTTTAAAAAAGAACATATAAAACATATATATAACATAAAAACATATATAAAATAAACATTTAAACAAAAAAAAATCTATTTTTAACAATAGCATTTACATATTGAAATTACGAACAAAATTTTAATTGATAGAATTTTGAAAATATGATCTTAAAAAGCAAAGACTTTTAATCGTTTTATCCACCAAACTTCTCTTCTACTCATTGGTACCTCATCTTAAAGGTACCTTGCAGCAGAAAACGCTCGTTCAGCTTCTACGTTAGTGGGAGTAATCGTCAATAAATATTTATATGCCATACGTAAATATTTTCGTTTTGTACCATCGTTCTCGAAGGCACTCATTTCTTTCTTTATAATTTTATCCATATCTTTTGATGAACCTTTTAATTCAATTACTTCGGAATAGTCCTTTTGCAATTTAAACTCTAACTTTTCTTGTAACGATAAATTAGGCTGCTCATCTTGAATATCTCGATCTTCCTATTGAATATCTTGATTTTCCTCGGAGTAGTTAGATACAGTATCGGATTTATTTAGATTATTATCTCTGCGTATATTACTGAGAACTCTTTCCAACAGATTTTTTATTTCTTTGCGTATTACAGTTTTTTAGACATTGCGAATGTAATATCTTTTAAACTTTTCAAATCATGTTCAAATTTATTCGGGTTTTGCAAATAAAGTAATGTTTCAGTTAAATCGGTGCAACGTTGTCTTATCCTTTCACGAAGTGCTGTGGTTAAATGAATGCTTAGAAGAGTAAATTGCTTATCCAATTTTTCCAGTATAAAACGAAAAGTTGTTTCTGCGGTGATCTGAGTTGAATCTCTTCTGCATATTACCTCAAGACCTAGCTTAATTGGTAAACATAACTAAGTTATTTATTTTAGATCAATCTTTATCAGTGAAATGGATTTCCGATTCTATGTCGATCAAAGCTTTTGTACATACTTTTAGGTTGTAAAAGCGTTTTAACATGTTAAGTAGACTGTTCCAACAAATCTTACAATCTAAAATCAATTCTAATCTTTTGCCGTGTTCTCCCTGCATATATTTCTGTAAATAAGTATCATTTTTTGTCGGCAACTTTTTAAAAATCTTTACAGCATTTCTCATTTTCGTAATAAGTTCTCTATAATTTCAAACTATTTTTATAGGTAAAAACTCGAAGTTACTGACAAGCTAGCCTCTTCATCTTCAAAGTCATCATCGTCAGATATATTGAACTGTATTTGTGTTTCTTCTGACAGCTCTTGCTCCGCATTTTTTTTTTTTTTTGTATAAGACGTCAGTAACGGCAAGTGTATGTAATGTGCATAACAAAGTTGATGATAGCAAGGCATAAATTTACCAACTTTTATCATCATACTCGCTCCATCAGTAGTTATACCAATAATATCGTCTTTAACATTTAGATTGAAGCTCTTCAGACGTTCTTCAACTATGTTGATGCAATACTCCGCCGTATATGAACCATGGATTCGAACTAAACTAAGATTATAATATTTCTCTTTATAATGCACATTTATGTTTAAGTATCTGCGATTCTTTCGAGATGTCCATTCATCAAACGTTAATGAAAACTTTTGGTTTTGTTCTTGAAGTTTTGTAAATTGATTTACCATATCGATTTTTACAGAATCTGAGAATGTAATAAGTATAGACCTTATTGTATTGGACGAAGTTGGAAGATTAAAACCACTCTTCAGAATCAAATTTCTTAAATCTAAAGATTTACAAAAAGCATTGAAAGTGAAACCATCCTTAGCAATCATTCGAGATATTATTTTTTCCATGGAATTTTCTTGAATAAAAAAGTTGTCAATTGTTTTGGCTTTTTTCTTTAGTATTATGTTTTCGCAATTGTCGGCAATCTGCGGCTGGGGTGTCCTTTGTGACACATTACATTGATTCTTTCTCAAAATAGATGTTTGCGATTGCGATTTAAAATCTATATAATATTTACTTTTTAAGTGTATCACTGATCCGTCAACTTAATCGTTGACTTAATTTTATAATGGCAGAGCATAACAAGCATTTGCCATTTTCGGCAATATTACCTTTTGCAAAATAATCCCAAAGAGTTTTATTAGTATTTTCTTTCTCATTATCATACATCGGTTTTTCACTGGACGACATATTTTGTTTGAGTAATACCTACAATAAAAACAACACGTAGTATAATACATATATTAAATAAATAATATATAAATTGATTAACAACACGCGCGCGTGCGAACAGATAAACGACTGAGTTGCACGACAAAGTCGCTCGTCTGTTCGTGCCTTAAATAATATGTAAACTCCCAAACAAGCAAGGTGAAATACGCATGCGTTCGTTTTATTTCTTTGTATCGATTATCAAATCGTAACACGCGTAGAACAACCATGGAGAAGGTAAAAGTCGCAGAGATACGAAACACCGCGCTCATTATTTCATATCACTGCACGTTCCTGCTCGAGGTAACTCGTCATACAATTTCAAGTTCGCGCACGTAAGCGGACTCTCCCTCCACACGCGTCGTCAACAAAGATACTGGACAGCGATGCCAGATTACAGTCGTTTAACATATGGTAGCAAGGAAGAGAAAAAATTCGTGGCGCTACGTCACCGACGCATACAATCCCGTAAACCCCGCGGGATCACGCAGCTCTTAACATATGTGGGATCAAAAAAATAGCGCGGGATCTTGCGGAATTGTGAGATTCCGCTTTGCGGGATTGCAACCTCTAGTCTCGGCGCAGTGCGGCAAGACGTAGGATCGTAGTGATATAATCCGCGCGCTGACATCTGTTTGCTATATTATTGAGTCGCGAGCATTCCTCCCTTAACTATTCAGCGTACGTTTTTCATTAATCTCTTACAATTATTGAAACCAATAATTTTGTAAATATTTCCGTAAGTATCTTAGAAAATAGTGGTTGTATAAAAAAAATTTTTTTAAACAAAAGTTGTTAATTTATTTACGTAGAATAAAATTCTGTAATAAAAAATAGATGTTTAATATTTTTTTCCATAAGATTTAGCGGTTGTCGAAAGTCTTCGCCGGACGGACACTAACGGAGATTATTAAGTTCTTCGGATACTACTGATTAACAGTGTACGACGTTGCCCAAAGATATGAGGCTTTAGAGAAGTCAAAGTTCAAGTGCGGCAAAAGACGACGAGAACTCCAGAGCTAAAACGAAGAACGCAAAAGCTGATTTTGGAAGATCCGGGGACATCTCTTCGAAAATTGGCATCTGTTTTGGGGGTGAACCAAACTATTATGTGGCAAATTGCTCAAGACGACCTTCGATACACATCCTACATCTATCAAATACTCTCAGAAACCGCGAAGCAGAAAAGACATACTCGCTGTCACTTTCTCTTGTGCTCGTTAAAGCACGAAACGTCTGGACTTCTGGCCTCCTAACAGTCTTGACTTGAATCCCCTCGACTATTATGTATGGGGCGTAATCGAGAGGATTACTAACAAGACTAGACATCCTAATGCAGTTTCTCTCTGGGTCGCTATCGAGGCAGCGTTTGTATTTATGGACAGCGCACAATTAAAAATAACGTGCTCGCGTTTCAAGGCCCGAATTAAGGGGGGAAATCCAATTAGAACTTTCAAAAAATCGAATTTTTTTTTTTTGCATAAAATGTTTATTTAACATTGTAAGAATATGTTCCCAACGTTTTAAATCGAAATTCGCAGCCGTTCGGAAGTTATGGCCTCCGAGCGCAACAAATCTCTTGAGCAGCGTCGAGGCTCTAATAGCACGCAGCAGGTATACTCACCCGGAGCGGGGATTTTACCTTTCAGGGCTGCGATCCAAAACGTATAGAGATGTAATTATAGTTTTACTGTAGGTTTTGGAACGCACCCCTGGTAGATGGCTTTTATTTCTATTGTTACGTTTAGTCGAAACCGTTGGGTCCGTTGGCGCTGGCATCGAGCAGAACCGGTTTTCAGTTTAGCTCCGAAGTTCGGCCTGTACAAAACGACAGTGCAAATTCGAAATGTCC
>NW_022639520.1:484754-487403 GCF_010583005.1 Odontomachus brunneus | reverse complement strand
ATAATAAAAAATCACTTATTTATTGCAAAAATTGTGCAGAGAAAACGTCAAAAAATGGAAATTTATTTTCATAAGCGTTTCATATTCAAAATTTTTGACTTTTTTCAATTTTTTTAGGTTCAATTACGAATTATGGGTATAAATAATAAGAATTTTTTCGCTGCCTGTTATAGGATCAATATCACGGACGCCATTTGTCCAGCAGCTGAGCAACTCGCACGCGTACCTGCCAAATGGGATGCTTCATATGTCCGCCATTTTTAAATATTTTTGGAAAAAAAAATACGTATGGACAGTCCAAAACATATATAAATAAATGTTTAAGTTTGAAAAATATAGAAAAATTCTTTCTCCTACAAAAAAATTCTTGAAAATAGCTTATTTTTCCTCGTTCTAATTGGATTTCCCCCCTTAAAGGGATAATAGAGACGAATGGCGGGTACATTGAGTAAATGGACTCGGGATTAAACTCTTTAATATGTATAAAAATCATTTTTTAATATCTTTAATATTGGCTTCAATAAATAACATTTACGAATAAACTTTTTCGTGTCCAGATTCTAATGGTGCACCTTGTACTCAAGCATTCGCGAGAAATTTGCATCGAAAGTTTCTCATGCGTCTTCTATACCAAATTAATGAAGGAGTTTAGCAGGTAACGACGTCCCGCAGCGGATAAGGCGCAGTACTAGAATGAGCGTTGCATGTTTGAATCTTGATTTTTCCAATTTCTTTTTCCTTTTTTATCTAAATTTACAAAATATTGTAATACATGTGAACACGTGTGTGTATGGAGTAAAAAAATTATTATTTAATAATTATTAAATTTAATGCTAATACTTTAAATGTAATATTTTATATTCACATACTTCAACGCCTGTAACCACACGAATAGTATTGATCCACAATACAATTAAAGACTTCAAAATCATTTTTAAATTTTAAAATTCTACAAGAAATTTTATTTTTACATTATATTACATAACTGTCAGTGTTTTTCTACTGTTGTGGAAGTTTTTCTGTTGCCGAAAACTCGATTATGAGGCAGCTATTTGCTACCTGCAGAAACCGTTATTTTCTATCTGATAGAGAGAAGTAGAAACACGGGTAGCTCTTGCTTTAAATTTAGCTGTTTGGTTGACTCCATAGCCAATCAGGCAGACGTTTATAACATGTCATACAGTCCAAATTAATTACCGAAAGAAGCTTTTTTTTTTTTTAATGTAAATGACGTCTGCTTTTCTCTAAAAAATTTGAAAAAACCATGTATTTGTAAACATGCAGTTTTCCCAGGCACAAAGCACTAAGCCAATGTTGAATCTATAGCAGCCAATATAGAATCTACAGCGGCCAACCGTTGACCAACTAATATGTGTTGTTAGGATTGTATATAATGTATATTTTTCTTTGAGACCATTCTTATATATGAAAGATACGACTCTTATGAAAAAATATTATAAAAAAATTACTGAGAACAGTAATATAGTAAGCTTTATTCAATGTGCTTTGTGCAAATCAACATTGTGTTTTAAATGTTTTTTGATAATCATCATCCAAAAATTTGTACATCTTCCAAACAGGATTCCGAAGAGAATTCCGATATACAGGGTGTCCCATATAAGACGTACCAAAAGCAAAATATAAGTAGAACAGATAAAAGTGAAAAAATATTGTAGAGATCATTTCTCGAACAACCATGTAAAATATCAAGTTATTAAATAAAATAGATTGGCTAATCAGAACGCGCGACACGACAGGTAGGACATACGGCACGCCGCGGTCGGCGAAGAAAATGGACGATTGCTCGCGGGCCTATTTTATAGGCCAGACAAGTGGGCCGTTTGGTAGCATACTGAAATGGGTAGCTCCGTGTGCGTTCGTGTACATGTGCGGTTGCCAATTTTTTTTGCCAGCCGCGGCGAGCCGTATGTTCCGCCTGCCGTGTCTCGTGCTCTGATTTGTCCAACTATTTTATTTAATAACTCGAAATTTTACGTGGTTGTTCGAAAAATAACCTCAACAATATTTTTTCACTTTTACCTGTTGTTTTTTTCTGGTACGTCTTATGCGGGACACCCTGTATAAAAATAAAGCAGATTTAAAAATGATTTTGGAGTCTTTAATTTTATATTGCAAATTAATACTATTCGTATAGTTACAGGCGTTAAATTATGTGAATATAAAATATAAGGTGTAGTAAAAAGAAATCCATTATTTTTGCATGAAATTATTATTTTGCATGAAGGCTTTATTTAGCATAGTTAGAATGATCCGATTTAGGTCAAATATGCACCGTTTTGTTCGATAACTTGTTGCCATTTTGAAGGTAATTCCATTATGCCTCTCTCATAGAAACCCTTGTCCCTATTGGCAAAAAACTGGGACAGTCGATTTTCACAAGCTTCTCTTGAGGCGAATTTTTCACCAGCAAAATCATTCGACATAGACAGCAACAGGTGGTAATCACTTGGTGCCAGGTTCGGACTATATGGATGCGTAAGAACCTCCCAACCAAGCTCCCGGAGCTTCTGGCGAGTCACTATCGATGTGTGTGGCCTGGCGTTGTCCTGATGGAACACAATTCCTCTCCTATTGGCGAAAGCTGGCCGCTTCTAGGCGATTGATTCTTTCAGACGATCCAATTGTTGA
>NW_022639520.1:482055-484506 GCF_010583005.1 Odontomachus brunneus | reverse complement strand
CGATTTTGTTGCGATTTAGCAGCGATTCGCAGATGGAAATTCGGTCCATGAAGTTTTTTTGCGTTAACTCGTGTGGCACCCATACATCGAGCTTCTTGTTGAACCCAACCTTATTCAAGTGGTTCCAAACGGTTTTTTGTGCAATGTTTAGCTCCTGGGCAATCGAAACAGTGCTTACATGACGGTCGGACTCGACGATTTCCATTATTTTATCGACATTTTCGACAATTGGCGTTCCAGAGCGTGGTGCATCTTTGACATCAAAATTACCGGAACGGAATCGACGAAACCAAAATTGCGCGTGATTGGCTGTTACAGTATCAGGACCATAAACACTATTAACATTTTCAGCCGCCTGGCTTGCGTTTTTGCCTTTATCAAAGAAAAACTGTAACATATGGCGTATTTTCTCTTTGCTGGTGTCCATCTTTGACGCGTGCTCAAACAATACTGAGTCAAACAATCACAAAACTGTCTGAGAAGTCTTTTTAGTACGAAATCTTATCTTTCTAGCGTAAACTGATCGCACTTATACAACGCGAGATACACATTACTAAAGCCATCTGTTGGAAAAATAATGGATTTCTTTTTACTACACCTTATATTTTTTGTAAATAACATTTTAAAATAATTATTGTAATAATTTGAAAAAGCTGAATAAAGAAATATTATTATCTTTATAAATTTCATTTTAATTTAATGTTATTAATTTTTATTACTTCTTGATTGTAATAAAAGTTTATAAATTTTAAAATTAATAATTTATTCTCTTATTTTTCTTTTTTTCTTTATTAATCACGCAATGATAAATAAAGGTTGTGAAGCTCGTGCCGACATGTCACTCTTTAACGATTCTGTATTATTTGAGAAAATTATTAGAAAATTTTTCGTCATGTCGCTTGTGATCACACACGATTTTATTACATTTTTATTTATGTGTCCATATAAATAACAGCAACTACCACGACGACAACGACAGTAATAATAATTATTCCATACATAAATATTCAGTTATTTACTAATTTATAAAATTTATAAAATTTTATTAGAATTAAAAAATAATAAAAATTAATAACATTAAAATGAAATTTATAAAGGTAATAATATTTCTATACTCAGATTTTTTAAATTATTACAATAATTATTTTGAAGTTTTAAAATTTTACTTACAAGAAGTATATCAATATAATTAAATGGATAATCTTTTTTGTGTATATCAATAATAATATAAATAATTACAGATAAAAACAAATTTTTTATAAAAAAATGTACGAGACGAGATTTGAACATGCAATTGTATACGAAGCCAACTGCGCTATCGCTACTGCTGTTCAATAGTGACGATCGAACGTATTAAGTGTGCCGTGGCCGATTAGAATCATTTTTAAAAATCGATTTCTTCGAAACTATGGCCCATTGGCTGAAACATTGGTTTCATATGACCCATTGGTCGGACACGTCGTTTTTTTTCGCCCAAGAACAGTCTGTAAAAAGCGCATAAAAATCCCCGGAGCAGTCACCTGGAGTGTTCCCCTTATAAGTTAAAGATGTATTTATAGTTTTTCTTTTTAATGAGATATCCAATATGGCGACTTCTTGAAACATTAAATGATTTTAATTGTGTCATTTTATAAAGTTGCAAAAGATGCTTACTTAAAACCCAAAAATCTGCTAATCTAAAAATCTATTAAAAGATAATAAACATTATAAAAATATGAAATATCCCCAAAATAGAATAATCTTAAATTCAAAACTGCGCCATATTAGATCCACCATTTTAGGAAGCCAGTTATCTAATTAATACTGAAAATATTCTGCACTTGTTTGTTTTGTATATTTACAGATAGCAATTTCCCCCACAATATCGGTAGGTTTGGTAATACTTGTAACGATATAGAGGATTATTTGGAGAAAAACAATTTTAACTTCAAAATGGAAGATGTTCTCGGTGTTTCCGAGTAATTCTAATAGCACCACTATATTTAGTTGGTTGTAAACTAATCAGAGTCGTATGAGCAAATTAAAAGACATTACTTATGAATACTAATCACGGACTAGGGGAGTGAGGCGCACGCGCCGGCCCTGAGCGCCGCTTAGACAAGACCGCTTATTCGTTAACTTTAGCACTCTCCTACAAAAACTACTTGTCGGACGCAATTTTATTAAAGGAAAAAGTTGTTTATTTTAGCATAAAGTATCATGTCCTGTACTCCGAACGCGGGAATTGCCGATCACCCAGTATATATATACAGGGTGGACCATTTTAATCCATCCAGTCGAATATGTCGAAAACCAAGCACGGGAGAGAAAAATTTTTCAGACAAAAGTTGTTTGGTTTCGAGGGGACCATAAGATGGTACCATTGCTTTGACCTTGAAGAATTATTTGAAAGTCACATGAAAGTCACCTCAATTTTTTTAAACGGCATCCCCTATTTTTTATTACATATTC
>NW_022639520.1:481878-481998 GCF_010583005.1 Odontomachus brunneus | reverse complement strand
AAGGTAAGATCTGGACATGATCCAACCAGTGAAGGCAAGATCTGGACATGATCCAACCAGTGAAGGCAAGGTCTGGACATGATCCAACCAGTGAAGGCAAGATCTGGACATGGTCCAATC
>NW_022639520.1:480935-481164 GCF_010583005.1 Odontomachus brunneus | reverse complement strand
CTGTATATATATATATATATATATATATATATATATATATATATGTGTGTGTGTGTGTGTGTGTGTGTGTACATGCATGCATACATACATACATACACACACACACACACACACACACATACAGGGTGTTTCTTTTAACTTGAGACTGCTAAATATCTCGAAAAATAAGCATTGTACGACAAAAATGTCCCAAATAAACCCTCAATAGTTTCGAGGGCGCAATTCAATC
>NW_022639520.1:477328-480692 GCF_010583005.1 Odontomachus brunneus | reverse complement strand
TCGTAGTATTAAAATAACATAACTTATGAGTAACACAAAGTGGAACACAAACTTTCAAACTGTGTAGGACGAGTCTCGATAAATAGCACTATTGTAGTCGAGTTATTTCAACAAATTATTTTTTCATACTTTTGAAGCATTTTCCATTTCGTATTGCGACTAACTTTCGATTCGTGCTATTCTTACACTCCACAGGTATGGATTATTTATCTGTAGAAGAGAAAATCGAAATTATTTTGATTTATGGAGAATGTCGTAGGAATGTTAATGATGCTGTCAGCCTTTATGCTGAGCGTTTTCCACATAGGATGAGGTCGCGCGCTTCTTTTTTCCGTGTTATCAAATAGTTTACAACCTAAGGAAGTGTGCAACCCAAAAAAAGGACGCGTAAAGCAACTGTCACCGGAGAAAATAATGAAATTGCAGTATTAGTTGCGGTGGCTAATAATCCCAATGTGAGCACTCGAGAAATAGCTCGCGATTGCGCATTGTCTCATGTGAGTGCTTGGAAAATATTAAAGCGTCATAAATAACATCCCTACCATGTGTCTATGCATCAGGAACTTCATGGCGATTATTTTCATAATCGAGTGACGTTTTGTCACTGGGCACTTGAACGAATACGGAGAAACCCGGATTTCTTTCGTCGGGTACTGTTCTCTGACGAGTCGACTTTCTCGAACCACGGTGCGGTTAATCGACACAACATGCATTATTGGAGTATGGAAAACCCACAATGGTTGCGCCAAGTTAAACATCAGCGTCCTTGGTATGTTAACGTTTGGTGTGGAATAATTGGCGACAAACTCATCGGCCTCTATTTCATTGAAGGCACTTTGAATAGTGAAAAGTACCGAAACATTCTGCAAAACGAACTGCCGACATTGCTTGAAGACTTAAGCCTTGAAGAGCGACGGAACATGTGGTTTCAACATGACGGTTGTCCAGCACATAATTCGGCAGTAGCAAGGGAGGTATTAAATCGCGACTACAATGGTCGCTGGATCGGTAGAGGCGGTCCGGTACATTGGCCTGCCAGATCGCCAGATCTTACGTCGCCAGATTTCTTTTTGTGGGGTCTCTTAAAAACTAAAGTTTATCAACAAGTGCCAACAACTCTTGAAAACATGATTGGACGAATCAGAAATGCTTGCGCACAAATTGAAGCGGACACACTTTTGAGCTGTGTCCAATCATTCGAAGTGCGGATCAATAAATGCATCGAAGTTGAAGGGCATTAATTTGAACACTTATTGAATTGAATGGTGAGTGGCAAGGGGACTCACGATAATCAAGCACCCCGAATGTGAGAAGCAAGGGGACTCACGATAATCAAGCACCCCGAATGTGAGAGGCAAGGAGACTCACGATAATCAAGCACCCCAAAGGGATTAAATTTCCGTCATATCCATGTCGTTGATCCTGGGTAAAGCTAAGAACGGATAAAAAATTATCGTAGATATTTACGGTAATTCGAAAAAACATGTTTCCGACAAAAGTTACTTTTCTTCGACGTAGCGTCATTATAGGGGATTCCCTTTGAAGAAAACGAAAGTTACCCAATTTTCGCCGAATGCAGCGCCATCTATCAGAAATAGAAAAAAAAGTTCAGACAAAAGTTACGTGTTTTTGGATGTAGAATCCGAATCTGTAATAAAAAGTAGGGGTTCCCGTTTAAGATTTCAAAGTTACACCCGCCCCATCTCCAGGGGGGGCGGGAGGTGGATAATTTTTGTGGGATTGAATTGCGCCCTCGAAACTATTGAGGGTTTATTTGGGACATTTTTGTCGTACAATGCTTATTTTTCGAGATATTTAGCAGTCTCAAGTTAAAAAAAACACCCTGTATATATATACAGGGTTGGCAAAAAGTCCGGAAACGGTCAAATATCTCGAAAAGGATCAACTGTAGCGAAAAATATGTAAGTAGCAAAGTTGTAGGGCTTAATAAAATGTACCTAATGATCGCTAAAAATTTGACTTTGGATGGAGGACGAAGGTCATACGAAGGTCAAATTGAATTTTTCAAATTGGACTCCCCACTTTTTATTACATATTCTTGTAGCTTATTTCAAGGGCTTTCCAAAAACCTATAATAAAGTATTTTTTATTAGACATATTTAGAGTTATGAAGCTTGAAAAAATTTTGGTCTTTAACTATTTCTGTTTCGTAAAAACATATCACTGTCTTCTGAACGGTGGTTTTAGAAATAAAATTGCGATCAGGATATGCAGCATTGAATGTATAGATCAGTTACCTCTTCGTATGATCTAATATGGTTTCCAAATTTTCGATAAAGAAATAGCATTATGTTTTGCTTATCGGTTAACATTTTTAAAAAAGAAATTTGGAATTGTAATTGGAAAAAGAAAGGGAAAAGACAAAGAGTAAGATGTGAGAGAGCACGACTCGTTTTTAAAATGCAAAGATTGAGAAGTGTTATCGTGAAGCGCGAGTTTTGACTGAGTACGTGTGATATTACGTCGTGAATGAATAACCGCGTTCGATGCGAGCGGATGAACTACTAGACTGGAGCCTAAAACTAGACTGGAACATAAACGCAGGAGAAAAACAACAATAACAACAATATGTTTTTTGTGTGTCGAGCTAGACGATATGACCAGCTTAGTTGTTCATTCGCTCTCATCGAACGCGTTTATTCATTGACGACGTAATATCGCACGTACTCAGTCGGAACCCGCTCTTCACGATAACGCTTCTCGATCTTTGTATTTTAAAAACGAGTCGCGTTCTCTCGCATCTTACTCTTTGTCTTTTCCTTTCTTTTTCCAACTACAATTTCAAATTTCTTTTTTAAAAATATTAACCGATAAAGAAAAGATAATGCTATTTCTTTATCGAAACTTTGGAGACCATATTAGATCATACGAAGAAGTAACTGATCTACACATTCAATGCTGCATATCCTGATCGCAATTTTATTTCTAAATCCACTGTTCAGAAGACAGTGATACGTGTTTACGAAACAGAAATAGTTAAAGACCAAAATTCTTTCAAAAGCTTCATAACTCTAAATATGCCTAATAAAAAATACTTTATTATAGGTTTTTGGAAAGCCCTTGAAATAAGCTACAAGAATATATGTATTTGGTGGTAAACTTAGTTCCTGCGGGTTTTTTGTTTAAAAAACTCATTTATTTCGACATCAAAAGCAAAAAATACATTAATCGAAGTATTTTCCCTCGCTAGCTATACATTTTTCCCATCTTTCGGGCAACGCGTAAATTCCGCGACGATAGAACGATTGGTCTTTTGATGCAATCCATTCGTCGATCCATTTTCGCACATCCTCGTAATTTCTGAAGTGTGTATCCACCAAGCCGTGCTGCATCGACCGGAACA
>NW_022639520.1:474458-477000 GCF_010583005.1 Odontomachus brunneus | reverse complement strand
TCTTCATATTTTCCGCTAAAGTTGACAGAATTCAAGTAAAAAATTATTGAAACCAATAATCTTGTAGATATTTACGTAAATATCTTAGAAAATAGAGGTCGTATAAAAAATTTTTTCAAGCAAAAGTTAGTTGCGTTTTTACGTTGAATAAAACGCCGTAATAAAAAATATGTATTTCTATTTAAAAAAGCAAAGTTGACCTTGTTCTGACCTTGGCGACGCCATCCTATGTCAAATAACTACTATTGTTGAATGCGTTTTTTTAAGCCTTATAACTTTTGTCTGAAACATTTTTCTCTCCCGTGCTTGGTTTTCGACATATTCGACTGGATGGATTAAAATGGTCCACCCTGTATATATATACATATATAAAGTGCATATAATAGATATAATAACAGATTTAGATGTAGATATAATATGTACAACGGAACTTACTGATGCGTTGTGAAGTATTTAATATTTCACTCAATTTTACTGAAATGAGTTTCTCTTGAAAAGTGAACATAGGTTCATAGAGACCTAAGTTTGAAATTACAGTATTCTTACGGATTAAAAATTCGTAAGGTACAATGCCATTATTAAAATTTGATATTAGGTGTACAACTTTGCTTCCGCCGTTTTCCTATAGATACCTTTAGCGGTAAGTGGTGGTCGAAATAAATAGATCATAGACGTCATACAATAAACTTGGGCATCTCTCAACATAACCCTATAGAAACATTAGTCGATTTGTGACTGCATCATAAAGTTATTCTCGACTGAAAATGTCAGTTTACGAGCCAAATTCTTGTCATTTGCGAAAGGTTTTAATTTTCTGCTTCAATATGAAGAAATCTGCGGCTGAGGCTCATCGAATGCTCTCATATACTTATGGTGAGGCCGCTATTAGTAAAAGAACGTGTCGTGAGTGGTTTCAACGCTTCAAGAACGGTCATTTTGACGTCAAAGACCGGCATAGCGATGGAAGAAAGAAGGTTTTCGAAGATGCAGAATTAGAGGCATTACTTGATCAAGACGTGTCAAAATCAAGAATTGGCATGAACATTGGGAGTGACTCAACAAGCCATTTCAAAACGCCTCAAAGCCATGGGAATGATTCAAAAGCAAGGAAATTGGATGCCGTACGAATTGAAGCCGAGAAATGTTGAACGGCGTTTGTTTGCTTGTGAACAGCTGCTTGAAAGGCAAAGACTGAAGGAATTTCTGCATCGCATTGTGACTGGGGACAAAAAATGGGTTCATTACGATAACCCCAAGCGCAGAAAATCATGGGGAGTTCTCGGCCATGCTTCCACGTCGACGGCCAAACCGAATATTCACGGCTCCAAGGTCATGCTCTGTATTTGGTGGGACCAGCTCGGCATAGTATATTATGAACTGTTAAAACCGACTGAAACAATCACAGGCGGTATCGTACGCAATTGATGCGTTTGAGCCGAGCATTGAAAAACAAACGGCTGCAATACAACGAGAGACACGATAAAGTGATTTTGCAGCATGACAATGCTCGACCCCACATTGCGAAAGTGGTCAAGACATACTTGGAAACGTTGAAATGGGAAGTCCTACCCCAGCCGCCGTATTCTCCAGACGTTGCTCCCTCTGACCATCACTTGTTTCGATTAATGGCACACGGCCTGGCTTACCAGCACTTCCGGTCTTATGAAGAAGTAAAAAATTGGATGGATTCGTGAATCGCCTCAAAAGATGACCAGTTTTTTCGACGCGAGATTCGTACGCTGCCCGAAAGATGGAAGAAAGTAGTAGCCAGCGATGGGCAATACTTCGAATCATAAATGTATAACCAGTTTTTTACAATAAAGCCTCGAATTTCGAAAAAAAAAAAACGGCGGAAGCAAAGTTGCACACCTTATATATATATATATATATATATATATATATATATATATATATATATATATACACATATTAATTCTTTAGAGGTTCTAAAAATGGCGTCATGTTTTCCGTTCGTGTTACGAGTGTAAATGCAATTCTGATACTTTTCACTCTTGCTTGGGATCAAGTGTATAAAGTGTATCAGAATTGCATTTACACTTGTAACACGAACGGAAATCATGACGTCATTTTTAGAACCTCTAAAGAATTAATGTGCACTAAGTGTGAAAGTGTAAGAAGTTCAATTAATGAGAATAAACTTATTGGATTTACTTATTAGCTATTTTCAGACAGCTCATATCTTCAAAGGATGTCCTAAAAATATTCTGATGACATCCCTCCATCTTAAAAGCGTCTTCAGAACATATTTTGAAAAATTTGTATTGTATGAGATGCACTAAGGTGCAACGGGCATTAAGTGTAAAAGTGTGAATCGTACAAGCAACTCGAAGAAACCTAATATATAATAAAAATAGAAGTTTCCGCTTAAAAAAACATTAATGACCTGATTTTGAAAGTCACTCAAAGTCCACATTTTCATCATGTGTCCCCCTTCAAGCCATGCAACTTTCGTTCGAAAAATTTTTCAATAAAATCATCGATTCGCGAGATAATCGACCATATTTTTAAAGTGAAACATCCT
>NW_022639520.1:474321-474448 GCF_010583005.1 Odontomachus brunneus | reverse complement strand
ACCCCAGCCGCCGTATTCTCCAGACGTTGCTCCCTCTGACCATCACTTGTTTCGATTAATGGCACACGGCCTGGCTTACCAGCACTTCCGGTCTTATGAAGAAGTAAAAAATTGGATGGATTCGTGA
>NW_022639520.1:473625-474311 GCF_010583005.1 Odontomachus brunneus | reverse complement strand
CATTTTTAGAACCTCTAAAGAATTAATGTGCACTAAGTGTGAAAGTGTAAGAAGTTCAATTAATGAGAATAAACTTATTGGATTTACTTATTAGCTATTTTCAGACAGCTCATATCTTCAAAGGATGTCCTAAAAATATTCTGATGACATCCCTCCATCTTAAAAGCGTCTTCAGAACATATTTTGAAAAATTTGTATTGTATGAGATGCACTAAGGTGCAACGGGCATTAAGTGTAAAAGTGTGAATCGTACAAGCAACTCGAAGAAACCTAATATATAATAAAAATAGAAGTTTCCGCTTAAAAAAACATTAATGACCTGATTTTGAAAGTCACTCAAAGTCCACATTTTCATCATGTGTCCCCCTTCAAGCCATGCAACTTTCGTTCGAAAAATTTTTCAATAAAATCATCGATTCGCGAGATAATCGACCATATTTTTAAAGTGAAACATCCTGTATACAGGGTGTCCCATTTTAATCAATCACCTCAAATATCTCTTGAACAGTGCATTTTAGGGAAAAATGTTTCAGAGAATAGTTTTGGGATTTCGAGGAGGGCATAAGATGATATCATTGGTTTGACCTCGAGTGGCGTCGTCAAGGTCAGGACAAGGTCCTGACTTTGAATTTTTTAAATGGAACCCCCATTTTTCATTACATATTCTTATAGCATACCTCGAGAGT
>NW_022639520.1:473532-473615 GCF_010583005.1 Odontomachus brunneus | reverse complement strand
AAGATGACCAGTTTTTTCGACGCGAGATTCGTACGCTGCCCGAAAGATGGAAGAAAGTAGTAGCCAGCGATGGGCAATACTTC
>NW_022639520.1:471141-473522 GCF_010583005.1 Odontomachus brunneus | reverse complement strand
GAGAGTTTTTCAAAACACTATAATAAAATATTTTTTCATTAAGTATCTTTCGAGTTAAAAGTCTTCAAAGTTACAATATGTTGCCATTAGCATTGGTACCCAAGGTGTTCGACCGACGGCTAAAATGTTTAAATTTTTGTTCAAGGCCATGACCTTGACAACATTTGTCAAGGTCAAGGCGATTGGAGGCTGTTAATATTTTCATTTCTTCAAATTTTACAGCGAAAACGGAAATAATAATTTAAAATCATGGGGTAACATGTGGAATACGATTGATTCTAAAAGATCATATGAAGGTCACAATGTTTCGTCGGGGCCACAAAGAAGCACACGTATGAAATCCTCTTAATAAATTTTTTTAATAATCATAGCTCGTGTTATTCACTTGCTAGCATCACTTGTCCGCATCATTTGTTGCTAATCCAATCGCAGAGCGGAGACTCGTAGCGAATTCAATACTTTCAGTGTTTTCACAAGTTTTTCTATTGTCCTGTAATTATGGCTGATTACCCGCCTAACGAAATCGTGGATGATTAGAATTTTAGGTGAGGCCAGAAGTAATTATACGACAGCTGAAAGGATTTATGCCAAAACATTTCCGGACGTCATCCTAATAGGACATCATCCTAATAGGACGGTAATTAAAAGACTGTGAAAGGATACAACAGAGCACTCTCAAATGAATACGTGGAAAATCTGGCCCTAATGAAGCTACGTCACTAACTGTTCCGTATTTTAAAAATACGTTCTCGATACCGTATTTTACAAATGTTGGCAAGGTCATGGCCCCGAACAACAGTCAAAAGGTTTTAGCCGTCGGTCGAACACCTTGGGTACCAATGCTAATGGCAACAATATTGTAATTTTGAAGCCTTTTAACTCGAAAGATACTTAATGAAAAAATATTTTATAGTGTTTTGGAAAGCTCTCGAGGTATGCTATAAGAATATGTAATGAAAGATGGAGGGTTCCATTTAAAAAATTCAAAATGACCTTGTCCTGACCTTGACGACGCCATTCGAGTTCAAACCAATGATATCAACTTATGTCCCCCTCGAAATCCCAAAACTTTTATATGAAACATTTTTCCCTGAAATGCACTGTTCAAGTGATATTTGAGGTGATCGATTAAAATGGGACACCCTGTATGTACACATACAGGGTGTCTCAGACCTCCAAGATGACCCATTGTGAGAACGTAGAACGGATTGAGCAAGAAAGTCCTGTGCCGTTTTGCGATATTCGCAATAATAGTCGAGATATTATTTAAAAAAGATTGGTGAATGATCATGCGCGACATGGTAGATGAGCTGCAGTGGTGCCGTCTGCTGTTATATATTTATATATTAAGTCAAACTGAACAAAAAAGTCCTCTACCATTTTGTAAATAACCACATAGATTTTTAATATTAAAGAAAACTGTTACATATATAATTGCATACCATAATGCAAAAATTTACTTTAATTAATATTTAAAAATCTATATAGTCATTTACAAAATAAAGGACATTTTTGTTCAGTTTGACTTAATGTATAAGTATGCTACGGCAGACGACGCCACTGCAGCTCATCTACCATATTGCGCGTGATCCTTCATCAATCCTTTTTAATTAATATCTCGACTATTATTGCGAATATCGCAAAACAGCACAGGACTTTCTTGCTCACTTCTGTCCGTTCTATGTTCTCACAAAGGCTCATCATGGAAGTCTGAAACACCCTGTATATATACTAGGGTTGGGTAAGTTGACTTTCTTTTTAACAAGGGGAACACGAGGTGACTGCTCTAGAGATTTTGTTGCGCTTTTTACAGACTGTTCTTGGGCGAAAAAAACGACACATGTCCAGCCGTTTCAGCCAATGGGCCATAGTTTCGAAGAAATCGATTTTTAAAAATGATTCTAGACGGTCGCGGCACACTTGATACATTCGATCGTCACTATTGAACAATACCAGTGACAGCGCAGTAGGTAAGACGTTGGCTTCGTACGCAGTAGGTTGTATGTTCAAAACCTCGTCTCATGCATTTTTTTTTTTTTTTATTAAAATTGTTCTTATCTGTAATTATTTATATTATCGTAGATATACACGAAAAAGATTATTTAATTATAATGATATATTTTTCTTGTAAATGAAATTTAAAAATTTTTAAATTATTGTAATAATTTGAAAAATCTGAATAAAGAAATATTATCTTTATAAATTTCATTTTAACTTAATATTATTAATTTTTACTACTTTTTGATTGTAATAAAAGTTTATAAATTTTCAAATTAGTAGATAGATTTTTTAATTGACCAGTTGATCAATTAAAATACGCTGATTGGCTGGATTCAAGCCTCGTCCCTTACTCCCTAAACACCATCTACACAAAGGGGGGG
>NW_022639520.1:464253-470996 GCF_010583005.1 Odontomachus brunneus | reverse complement strand
CTCTCGAGATGTGCTATAAGAATATGCAATGAAAAATGGGGTGTTCCATTTAAAAAAATTAATGTGACCTTGACCTGACCTTCGCTACGCAACCCAAGGTCAAACTGATGTGATCAGTAAATACATCTTTTTAAACGACACAACTTTTGTCTGAAACATTTTTTTGTAAAACTTATATTTTTCCTGATATTCGGGCGTCCCGGTACTTTCCGAACACCCTGTATACCTAGACATTGTATCAATGGCCGTGAAAGCCTCAAATCTAGTTTCAAATTAGTAGATAATTTGTTTTTTTATTTGTTATCGTATTTTTCTTTTTTTCCTTATCAATCACGCAATGATAAACAAAGGTGAAGCTTGTGCCGACATGT
Organism: Odontomachus brunneus; assembly: GCF_010583005.1. Taxonomy (NCBI): domain Eukaryota; kingdom Metazoa; phylum Arthropoda; class Insecta; order Hymenoptera; family Formicidae; genus Odontomachus; species Odontomachus brunneus. Next base: position 470,625 of record NW_022639520.1, on the reverse strand, counting down.
CACTCTTTAACGACTGAAGATTTGAGAAAATTATTTGAGAAAATTATTATAAAATTTTTCATCATGTCGCTTGTGATCACATTTTATTACATTTTTATTTGTGTCCATATAAATAACAACAATGACCACGACAACGACAATAATAATAATTATTCCATACATGAATATTCAATTATTTACTAATTTGTAAATTTATAAAATTTTATTAGAATTAAAAAATAATAAAAATTAATAACATTAAATTAAAATAAAATTTATAAGATAAAGATAAAGATTTATAAAGATAATATTTCTATACTCAGATTTTTCAAATTATTACAATTATTTTAAAATTTTAAAATTTTATTTACAAGAAGAATATATCAACATAATTAAATGGATAATCTTTTTCGTGTATATCTACAATAATATAAATAATTACAGATAAGAACAAATTTTTAATAAGAAAAAATGTACGAGACGAAGTTTGAACACGTAACCTACTGTATACGAAGCCAACGGCTTATCCATTGCGCTACCACTGCTATTGTTCAATAGCGACGATCGAACATATCAAGTGTGCTGAGGCCGATTAGAGTTATTTTTAAAAATCGATTTCTTCGGAACTATGGTCCATTGACTGAAACGGCCGGACATGTGTCGATTTTTTTTCGCCAAGAATGGCCTGTGAAAAGTGCATCAAAATCCTCGGAGCAGTCAACTCGTGTTCCCCTTGTAAGTTAAGTTAAAGTTAATGGCTTTGAAAATTTAACTTAGTTAAGATAAAGTTAACCCATAATGAAATTAATTGAATTGAAAGTTAAGTTAATAAAAAAAAGTAATTAAAAAATTAAAAGTTAAATTTGTTTCATTTCATAACTTTAGGGTCTCAGTTTTACAAATAACGGAAAAAACAAATATACACCTTATTTGGAAACATGTTTTATTTACAGATATTTATTAAATTTAAGTAATAAAGTTTTTTTTCAAAAGGACCCGACACTAATCATACTCAAAAAAGTGGTTTCAGTTGAATTGATTGAAACTATGATATTTTGTAGCTTATGAGGTACTGATAAAAAATCTTCAACAAAAAGTGTGAAAAAATGGACAGTGTTTTTTCCAGCGCCATTAGAAATTTGCTATTTTAAGTCTAACCGAACATTTATCTACACTATACAGATTACTTTTTTAACTGTATAGGCATTTATATATAACCATACATGTGTCTATTATTGAATAGATTCATGTCCCTGGTAAAAAAAAATTTCTAGAAAACGATAAAATAAAATAATTTTCTATCGTTTTGAATATGGATTTTGGTTCGTGAATTTATAAAATAGTATTCTATTGTATACAATAGTATTCTATTGTATACAATAGAATACAATAGATAATGATAGAATTTCTATCGTTAGTTTTCTATGGAATACAAATCGTATATAATCAGATAAAATACGATAGGATTGATAGCGCTATCAATTTGAATCGTTTTCTTTAAGCTGTGTCGTTCTCACACGCAAGTTCAGATATAAATCCTATTGTATTTTATCGTATTTTATCTGGTTATAAACGATTTCATATTCTATAGGGAACTAATGATAGGTATTCTATCACTATCTATTGTATTCTATCGTATATGATAGAATACTATTCACATTTATAAATTCACGAACCAAAATCCATATTCAAAACGATAGGAAATGATAGAAAGATAGAATTTTATTCTATCATTCTCTATCAGTTTTTTTTTTTACCAGGGAGTTAAAAAAGCAATCTGTATACTGTAAATAAAGGTTTGGTTAAACCTAAAATAGCAACTTTCTAATGGCGCTAGAAAAAAAACTGTCCATTTTTTCACACTTTTTGTTGAAGATTTTTCATCAGCTACTTCATAAGCTACAAAACATCATAGTTTTAGTCAATTCGACTAGAACCATTTTTTTTCATATGATTAGTGCAAGGTCCTTTTTATTGGGCATTTTTCCTCAAAGATTGTCAAAAATGAACTCTCCTACACTGAACAGCCTTTCCACGTTTCGCGACACCTTTATGACATGATTAACTTGAAGATAATTGAATTAGAAGTTAATAGTTACCGATAAAATGTAACCAAGTTAAGTTAAAAGTTAAGAGTGTAAAAATGTAACTAAGTTAAAGCCACTTAACTTTTTAACTAGTTACTACCCAACCCTGATATATACACATATTATCTAACGACCTAGATCATACTCCTAAATTATACTCCTTTCATATAGAACTATTTTTCAAAGTTTACAACTTATTCACGTGGTCTATTTTAGCTATCTCACTCTGTGTACATATATAGAGTGGTTCACTTAAATCGAGTATTTTAAATTTTTCACTTCTTTGATGATACTTTTTGATGATACGAAAAAATGTCTAGAAAAAATTACATCGTTTGAGAAGGCAATTATGACAACAGAAAAAAATTTTTTTCAATATCATTTTTTCAAAGATTTGGATTAAATTGCTTCCAATCGAATTTGCTATAATATTTCTTTTATTCAATTGCCAGAGCTAATATTTTATATTTAGTTTTTTATACTTAGATGAGTACTACAAAATTTGCTTGTTGGCTCATAGGGACTCCTTGGAACTACAGCTATATTTTTTATTATTTTCTCTTAAAAAATGTTATAAGCCTTTTTATAAGAATCGCCAGAATTTCTTTTAAGAACTTTCGTTTTTACCTAAAAAGAAAGCTTTCCATGAAGTTTCATCAAAATTGGAAGGACTTCTTTATCTGAACTTTTTACTATCATATTTCCAAAATAAAATTATCAATAATTCTGAAAATTCTATATTATACACACACACACACACACACACACACACACACACACACACACACACATATATATATGTGTGTAAATTATAAATTTTATATGTACATTAGTCTTTAATATTATAATAATTTTTCAATACAGTTTAAATATAGAGTTTAAAATAAACTGAAAATAAATTAAAAATAGGACTTTAAACTTGACAAACATATATAAAAAAAATAAACTTTAGTTGAGAACATCTGAGTTCCCGATAGTCAAGCTTTTTCTAATTTCAGATGAGTACAGAGTGTAGTTAATTTAACTAAAGTTTAATAGAATTTCTAATATTGAATATGTATTGAGAATGAACAATTAACATATGATATATTTATATCTACCTTATGCTCAGATTTTCTTTGATAAACTGCATAGTATATGCAAATTGGCTCAATTGTGAATAAATTCTATTCAAATCTGTTAAAACATATGTTTTTAATTGTAAAGCAAAACTATGCATTCATTGTTTATTGTTTCTTTGCTCAGTATATATCTAATTGAAGAGAATAGGTCTACTTCTTACCGCTAAATTAGTGTACATTACAAAACTTAAAAAGAAACAGTTGAGACTTGATAGAAAAAAAAGAAGAGAATTAGCACATACTAGCATAGCCACTTCTGCAATCGAAAACAAACAAATAATTTTACAAACTATCTTAAAGGCATATCCAGACAAATTGGCATAATTATATAATATATACAGGTAAGAAAATTAGTTATGTGTATATTATGAAAATGTATGTATATATTATGAAAATTTTCATTTAATTCATTTTTTCTGAGACAAGAGTGATCAATATCTCTCTTTTTACACACACACACACACACACACACACACACACAAACAATCAGATTACACAAGTCTGAATAAAGTATTATTGATGCATAAATGTGAAGTTTTTATCTATTAATATGTTATTATTAATACAATATTGTATGCATAAATATATACACTGATTGCTAAATGGTTTGTTTTTATCACATAAAGTTTTATACCTTAAGTTGACAGAATTAAAAGCTACTGCAGATATGAATGTACAATAGCTATAACAGGAATAAAAATAACAGTGTAAAGTGACATTTATGAAAATTGGAAGAATTCATTTTAAATTAAGAGAACATTATCTTGAAAATAGTAATTTTCATATATTTATAAATGATTACTATATAACATATACATATTGATAGTGGTTTCCAATTCTGACAATTTAAAGCGTAAGATCATTTGATAAAAAATGCAAACTACATTTAACAATCAAATATATAGAAAAAATAAATACGCGCATATACTCACGAGAAATGCAGTCTTTGCAAATAAGACAAATATGTTCGAACAAATAATAATGTTCGCAATATAATGAAATTTTCGTGAGACCGTAATCGTAATTGTAACCAAATAAAACTTTGTTATTTAAATCTATGCTTAAATCTGTAATAATCCGTGTAGATATCGCAATAGTATCGTAGTTTTCCATTGTAATAGAATACATTTCGTAGCACATTTACTGATCCTTATTATTCAAGCAGCCATTTTCAACAATATATGATCTCATGTCGTCAGACAGAACTAAAACTACAAAGAATATTGAGAACAGCTATACAATACATTTTTTTAATACCACTACAAACTACTTCAAGACTTCAATAGATGGCTATTGGCTCCTGCACACAGGACGGGGTAATGCTTGCCGCGCGGCGGAAGTTCGCGCGATAGCCAATCAGTATGCTGCTTTCCGTAATAACCTTCTAACTCTTACGGAAAAGCAACATATTGATTGGCTGTCACGCGGACTTTCGCCACGCGGCAAGCATTACCACGTCTTGTGTGCAGGAGCCATAAGGCTGATATTTCACGTGTCGTACGACAAGCTTTTTGGATGCGTTCATTGGTTGACGAACAGAGAACCTAGAAATACTCTATTCGCCAACCAATAAACGTATCTGAAAAGCTTGTCATACGACACGTGAAATAGCACCCTAAAACTGTATGGACCAATGAGCATCGAGTATTAAGCATCAAGTATCAATATGGTGGCTAAATACTCGATGTTCATTGGTTCATACAGTCTTATGCTATACACATGCAGTTATGTCATTTCATGTGTGAGGGCCCTAATTCTTTCGTAGTTGGTACTTGGCGATAATTTAAAGTGAGTAATCTATCGTGTTAAGGAATTTGGATATTATTGTGAATATCTTAGTGTTATTATTTCCAAACGCCAGTTAAAACAAGTCGTCCCAAGGTGAGACTTTCTCTTTAATAGTTATGTAACTACCACTACAGACTAGTGTCGCTAGAAAACAGAAAGTCTATTCATTGTAGCTGCACTGAGATTGCACTGAACTAGTTTCTGGCTGCGTTTCAAAATTCTAATCGGTGGGTAGAGTACATTTAATTGACCAATTATGATAAAGAAATCCTAATTATCTTTGTTTCTATTAGTCAATTAAATGCTACCTCTACCCGTCGAGTAGAGTTTTGGAACGCAGAACGAGGGTGCAAACTATAGACTTATAGCGTGTTCGACTGGTCCTAGGTTAATCGCTCCGAGAGCGATAAATGACATCATAAGTCTTTACTAGTCAATCATAAAGCTTATAAGTACTTGTTCGACCAATAAACGTAGGCTGAATAACCCAGAGTGGGTTAACCTAGTGTCCCTAGAATACAGAGTCTGGCCATTCGTAGACCTCTTTTCATTGGTTTAGATCTGTGTTCCCTCACAATGGCGGAACGAATTAAAATGCAGCGGAAATGCATATCAGTTTAAAAAAATATAAATTAAAGGGAAATATTGGAAAGGAAGATTATTTCAGTATTGCATTTATCATAAATAAAATAATTAATATATCAATATTTTATGAACACAACTATGTATTTCTTATAAATATAACATATACAAATACAACTTATAAACATAACATATTACTTAACACTATGATACATTGCCATAGTTTTACTACTGTATTGTCGAGTTTGTAATCCTCTTCGTTTACACGATATACGCATTCTATACATAATAAAACGCTTCATAATTTTACCGCCAGCATGCAATCTCTTTCTCGATCATCCGTAAATTCAGCAACTCGTTTTATGATGTCAAATACTTGTTCACAAATGCCAGGCTGAAAATCAAAACCCTCGGATTTTCTTCGAAGTGTTCGTTGCGCTGGTAAAGGAATGATTCAATAATTCCTCATAACCGCTATTACCACATGACAATTTTAATTTTAGTGCTTTTCTGATTGAAGCGTTTGACCATTTGCAATCTCGTGCAGACTTATGGAGAACTTTAATTTGATCATCATTAAATATTTTCTTATTGTTCTTGATATTTTTCAGGATATGATTCTCTTCCGTCAATTTTCTATTACTTCTATTACTTTTCTATTACATAAGTCGTTTTACACGCTTTATGAGCATCCTCTTTGACTTATCTAATTTATTGATAATTAAATTTGCTTGCTGAAGTTTTAATTTCATTTCTTTTGATTGTTCCATAATTTTCTCGATGTCATCAATATTGTCCGTTGTCGATTCTATTAC
>NW_022639520.1:463702-464243 GCF_010583005.1 Odontomachus brunneus | reverse complement strand
GATTTCCATGATTTTATCGACATTTTCGACGATTGGCCTACCAGAGCGTGCCTCATCTTCGACGTCCATATTACCAGAACGGAATCGTTGGAACCACCGCTTTGCTGTTGCATTCGATACTGTATTGGGTCCATAAACAGCACAAATTTTTTTGGCCGCCTGCTCCGCCTTTTCACCTGTCGTAGTGGTACTGAAGAATGTATCGAATTTTCTCTTTTTTTACCTCCATTTTGGAACGCTGTAACACACAACTGGCTTGACCAAACACAAAACTGTCACAGAACTTTTTTTGAAGCGTAATGTCACCTTTAAATCGCCGTATAGTATGACCCGATGCGATGTATACATCGTGAGATATGGCTCACTAAAGACATCTAGCGGAAAACGCTCAAAACTTTTTACTTCACCTAATATTTATTGTACACTTAATATAAATGTATATATTTTTAACAACATATAGTTTATTCAAATATATAACATACATTTTATGTTAAACTTACATATAAAGAAGCAGAACCAATGTCATTTGCACGTACAGAGA
>NW_022639520.1:459327-463692 GCF_010583005.1 Odontomachus brunneus | reverse complement strand
TAAAATAAAACAACCTTATTATTTATTGTACACTTAATATAAATGTATATATTTTTAACAACATATAGTTTATTCAAATATATAACATACATTTTATGTTAAACTTACATGTAAAGAAGCAGAACCAATGTCATTTGCACAGAGGTTGCACCATTTTTATTTTGACTACATCCGTTGTCCAAAAAAATCGTTGGAACTATCTCTTTTAATTTCTTTTTGCCATCACTACGTGGCTTTTCCCACATCTCAGCTGGAAAATGTGCCTATTGCATATTAATATAGTTTAATATATAAATAAAAAACTAATAACGAATTCGGTTGCTTGCACTAGTGTACACTGAGTGCGCACTAAGGCTTGTTCATAGTATGTTATTATATTTAAAGATTGTCTTAAATAATTCTCAAATAAATTCTCAAATATTTTTAATCATAATATGATATGTATAACATCCGTACGAATCATTTTATTAGTTAAAATGTTTTTAAATATGTATTTAAGACACGATCTTAAATATAAGAATATACTGTAAACAAGCCTTAATGCGCACTCAGTGCGCACTAGTGCAAGCTACCGAATTCACTATAAGAACACAAAGAGTATTGAGAGAGAGAGAGAGAGAGAGAGAGAGAGAGAGAGAGAGAGAGAAAATAAAGTTTACCTCGCAGATAAAATATATTTTGGACAGGTCGAAATCCCTATCAATATTCGCAATTCATTGCTTTTTTCGCTCCATATTTTGTGGAAGGCAATGCATAGAAAAACCCTTTTTCGAAGAGTTGGAACATTTTCTTACACAGCAGGAAGGCATTGGCTGCATTCAGCAGACTCAACAGTTGCACAACAGTTGAGTAATTTGTCAATGTAATTGGTCTAGATTTAGGGATCTAATAGCAAGAACCAATAATCGTTGATTGCTCACTGAGCGCTTTTTCTACTGAATGCGCCCATTATATGTATCCTGTAATTAGTTTTATTTAGTGAAATTTATTTCAGTAATACTTTAAAACCAACTCAGTTACGAATGTTGTTGGCATTTTGAGGTTAGAGAGCGACTAGCTAGTGTATATTATTGTATACTTTTAAAGAGTTATATAATGTTAGTGATATCTTTTATGTTTATTACAATAATAAAAAAAATATAAAATATCTTACTGTATTACTTACTCTCTTGATATCTGTTTTAGTCAAAACCACTACGAAACGACTAGGAAACTTCCGCTGTTCACTCATGACATACATATGCCATTTTGAGGGAATCCGGCCCGAATGGCCAGACTCTGTATTCTAGGGACACTAGGTTAACCCAGAGCCAGTTGAACTAGAGTCTCTATAGTAAGAGTCTAGTATATGTTGTCAGATTTTCTATTGGTTTTGACAAAATATGGCAGAACCAATAAGATGTCTCGAATCTATGCTTTGCGAGCGATATTATTCAAATAGTAGGATAGGAACAAAAAGAGAAGAAACATGTTTTCAATCATATTATTTATGTCAGAACACTATAAATATACATAAATATACAGTACACATGTAATATATTATTTGACAATAGAATGTCTAGCCATTGTCTTGCTATTAAATATTTTTGTTTTAATTCTCCTTTTTTATATTCAATTCTCATGCGAAAAGAAATAAAACGCTTCATAATTTTGTCGAATAAATTGCAACAAGTACCTAATGTATCACAACGAATGTTAGCCATTTTTGATATATAAAATGTTGTTAAATTACAGTTTTTGTTTTTAACCCAGATAGAAAAATGTGTTCATTCTGAGCTCATATTGTATTCATGTATCTTCAAGCATGAAGACAAGAATAGACACCGATGCGGGCTCATATGCGCCTCAGAATGTAGACATGTTATGATGTCACAAAAATACTTCATTTAATAATAATAATCAACATCATGTCAAGAATTTGCAACATAATTTGTGTGCATCTGGTGCTCATGTCATAAGATCACGTAATAATCTTTAAAAAAGTATAAAATTGGAGTCATAGTATGAAGTCACATTATGATGAAACATGATCATCACGCATTTCTATCTGGTTTGTTTTTATAATGTATAATGTACGAGTATTTTAAATTAATTACAATCGCAGCTATAACAATTACAAGTAAATTGATTACAGACCGCGTGCCAATTTATTTCTTTTACATAAATAATAAGTATTATTATAATATTATGTAATATTATTACGTAATACATTAACGGATATCCCGCAAACGTCTGATAAATATCTGAATGACGTAAAACGTATGATTTATGAATATCCTCAATATCCTTAAAGGACATCTTGTTGATATCCACAGGATATCCATGTGCTGTCTAGGATGGGGTGCGTTCGAAAACACTGAAAGTCCACGACGGAAAGTGACTGTGGTGGATGGGCTTGGTGGGGTTAGTGGAGTTGGTATTGTTACGTCCACGATAGGATGCGTTCAGATTCCTCATCCGGGTGCACTCTATTACTAGAAACACTATAGTGTAACGTCCGGATCTATTTTAGAACATTAACAATATATTATTATAGACCGGGAGGCCGACTTGTCTGATTTCAGACATCACTAGATATTATATCCCTATGTTACTAGATGTAAGTACGTGCGCATATGCATATTCGCGAGCGTTAAAACATTATAATTAAAATGCCGAATGCTGCGTGCTGCTGGAGAGTCTCGAAATCGACGGATCTCGGATCGACCCAAAGAAACCGCTATCGCTCAGTGCGATAAGCCAACATAAACAGGAGCATGAAAGCTGAATCCTAAACACCACTCAGGACACCGACGCGGTGACATCATGCAAAGGAATGAATCTCTTCCCTCGCCATAACTCCATGGACCAATCGGAGAACGACTCTCAGCGACAAAGCGACGTATAAAAGCGCGCGCATTTGTAGAGAAGGCAATATATATAATTATTTTCTTCTCATAGTTAGTCTCTGGTAGCTTCATGTACTTATTCAGTATATTATACTTAGTCGTAAAATCCGACTGTGTTGCAATTACTTTTGCCTACCCTTCATATTTCAAACGTTGCGAAATCAAATTCTGAATCGCGGGCCGCATCAACCCGCGTGGTATCGGAACATCCGAGGCCGAGCCAGGAGAACAAGCACCGCTGACTTTTCGCCAGATTCATCAATCGTTTCGCCAGGCTCCCGAGACCCAGGGTAAACTCGGTGAAAAGCAGAGTGACCCAAAAGCGGAGTCATCACTCTGTTGACCGTCCACGTAAGTCACTGATTTCACTACTTTCAAATTTCCCTATATAGTTATCTATCGTGGACGTAACAATAGTATATGTGACATATACTATAGTACTTCTAGTAATAGAATACACCCGGGTGGGGAATCTGAACGCAGCCATAGATAACTATATAGGGAAATTTGAAAGTAGTGAAATCAGTGACTTACGTGGACGGTCAACAGAGTGATGGCTCCGCTTTTGGGTCACTCTGCTTTTCACCGAGTTTACCCTGGGTCTCGGGAGCCTGGCGAAACGATTGATGAATCTGGCGAAAAATCAGCGGTGCTTGTTCTCCTGGCTCGGCCTCGGATGTTCCGATACTACGCGGGTTGATGCGGCCCGCGATTCAGAATTTTGATTTCGCAACGTTTGAAATATGAAGGGTAGGCAAAAGTAATTGCAACACAGTCGGATTTTACGACTAAGTATAATATTCTGAATAAGTACACGAAAGCTACCAGAGACTAATTATGAGAAGAAAATAATTACCTTCTCTACAAATGCGCGCGTTTTTATATGTCGCTTTGTCGCTGAGAGTCGTTCTCCAATTGGTCCATGGAGTTATGACGAGGGAAGAGATTCATTCCTTTGCATGATGTGACCGCGTCGGTGTCCTGAGTGATGTTTGGGATTCGGCTTTCATGCTCCTGTTTATGTTAGCTTATCGCACTGAGCGATAACGATTTCTTTAGGTCGATCCGTCGATTTCAAGACTTTCCAGCAGCACGCAGCATTCGGCATTTTAATTATAATGTTTTAACGCTCGCGAATATACATATGCGCACGTACTTACATCTAGTAACATGGGGATAAAATGTCTAGTGATGTCTGAAATTAGACAAGTCGGCCTCCCGGTCTATAATAATATATTATTAATGTTCTAAAATAGATAGGGACGTTAGAGAATCGAGAGTAGTTTTCGAACAGCCATGGAAGAATGCTCAATGTGACATACTACATGTGTGTTGTGCCTACATATGTGTTGTACAAAATGGCTGATCGAAAGCGTATTTTGACATTAGCTATAATTGCTTCTCAGCAAAATAATAATAAATTAATAAATTTAGTAATTAATTAATTAATTAATTTAGTAATTATTAATTTATAATT
>NW_022639520.1:458375-459064 GCF_010583005.1 Odontomachus brunneus | reverse complement strand
TAACGTGCCTCGTATCTCGTAAGAAAATTTCAGAACCTATAAAATACAAAAAGCTTAATAAGCTTTATTTATATTTAAAGACAATATTCTGACAATACATCACTGTAGAAATAAACCTAAACCTGGCTAACCTACACTGCTGTATTTAAATTTTTTATCTTACCGTAATGGTTAATGGTTGTACGAATGTTTCGAAGAACAAAAAACCATAAATAATTTAGTAATTTCATACTATATTGCACTCTTTGCGCACTCTCCACCATCTCCACCGATTCACACCGCGCAAAAGAGAGTGGAGAAAAGTCACACGAGTGGTCCACGGAGTACGGTTTTCGAACGGCCATGGTCGCATGGTCAGTGTGCCCACTAGGGGTTTTCGAACGATCTGAGTGTGACAAAATACACACGGGTGATGTTTTCGAACGCACCCCTGATGTGAGACCCGATTGACCACGATACGATTGGACACAGATTGTAATGATTGGTTCGACCTAGTAATTCACTAGATAATTTTTTTCTTCGGTTGGTTGTGTCCAATCGTAAGTCAATCGGGACTCTCCCTCTGAGATGTAATGCAGAATATAATGCAAAAACAACGAATAAAAAACTTATATAAAATGTCAAATATATATATATATATATATATATATATATATATATATATATATATATATATATATATATATATA
>NW_022639520.1:457876-457998 GCF_010583005.1 Odontomachus brunneus | reverse complement strand
ATATATATATATATATATATATATATATATATATATATATATATATATATATATATATATATAGTATGCTGTCACACTTGTTCCAGGAAGAAAATTACCATCACCCATCAGCAAATTTATTT
>NW_022639520.1:457700-457866 GCF_010583005.1 Odontomachus brunneus | reverse complement strand
GAAGTAACCCACTTTCGGTCAAAATCAAAAGTTGAAAGGTACGCCATTTTGGTTCCCCCTCGAAACCCTACAACTTTTATATGAAACTTTTTTCGATTCCTGGCCACACAAACGAGTTATTGGAGGTGATAGATTCAAATGACTCACCCTGTATTTTAAAATTACA
>NW_022639520.1:456993-457690 GCF_010583005.1 Odontomachus brunneus | reverse complement strand
AAATCCGTACTGTCTCAGGATTGATCGGATTAGATCAGGCAGATCGATAGATATAGAACCGTGCAAGTATAATAGAATTGAAAAAAGTTGTAAAAGTCATTACACAACAAGGCTGGTACGTTTTTATTGTTGTAATAATTAATGTTACTGTATGTAATAAATATATATTAATGCTGAATATATTTTTATTGATATAAAAGTGTAGAAGAAAAAACAAATAAGGTATAACCTATTTTTTTAATCATTTATTTAAATTAATTGAAACGATATTTTTAATAAATTTATTTATTCTAGGATAAAAAGATAATTACGATGAATAAAGATAATAATATTGAGCAAAATCAATTTGGTATATATATTTTAAAATTACATATTATTTTATTGTTTTATTATTGTTTATTTTATTATTAGTATTATTTATAGTATTAATTATTATTTACTTTGACATAAGCATCTTAAATTCTGTTAATTTTAATATATAAAAATATTTCTAAATTGTTATATTCAATGTAAATATCAAACTTAAAATTATCCTTCAATGCTTATGTAAAAATAAATAATCTTAAAAATACTTGTCAATTTCCTAAATAGCAGTAATCAAAATAAGATTATACAAAGTATTCTGTGAGTAATCCAGCTAATGAAGCCTGCGCAAATAGATTTTGAGCAGAGCCTGCCTGTCGAATGCATATTCTGT
>NW_022639520.1:456557-456983 GCF_010583005.1 Odontomachus brunneus | reverse complement strand
CATATTCTGCCACCAATCTGCTCACATTGCTTGTCAGCAAAACTTTGTTGATAGAATACAAGTGTAATGCACAGATCAGTAAATAGATCTTTTTAAGCCCTACAACTTTAGTCTGGAACATTTTTCTATAAAACTTATATTTTCCGAGTTATTCAGGGGTACCGACCTTTTTTCCCCACCCTGTAATTATATATATGGCATGGTAGAACATTATTATAATATTTTAATAATTTTATTTTGTTACAGAAAACTCTAAATATCAATGGACAATGCAAACTACAAAATTTTTAATAGAAAGTGTTAGAAACCATGTGGTATCATTAAATAATAAAAATTATATGCATAAAACAATATGGAGAAGAATAGCAAATAATTTTAAGGAAAAAGATTACAATGTAACAGAGGAACAATGTTACACTAAATGGA
>NW_022639520.1:456451-456547 GCF_010583005.1 Odontomachus brunneus | reverse complement strand
ATATTTTTAATAAATTTATTTATTCTAGGATAAAAAGATAATTACGATGAATAAAGATAATAATATTGAGCAAAATCAATTGGTATATATACAGGG
>NW_022639520.1:452389-456441 GCF_010583005.1 Odontomachus brunneus | reverse complement strand
ACCTGTATCAATTGCTTCTAGTACGCATGGATTTAGAATTAGACAATCAAGTCCAGAGCTAATTGCAGAATCCAACAATGAAAATGATTCTGCAGCCATCAATACTTCTTATAATGCAAGACGCAACATTAGAAAGCGCCGAAAGAATGAACCTGAATGGGTCAAAATTTACAAACAAAAAGAGGTACATCATAAAGAAAACATAAAAATGCAAAAAAGGTTTCTCAAAATATTCAAGATATATTTGCAAAGGGATAACGTACAATAAAGAAAGTATCTCAGATTTATGTTTAATGAAAAGAAAAAAGTATATTTTAGTTTCTATAACAACTAACATTATAAAAAAAAATATTATTTGTTACGACAAATGTTTAAAATGTTATTAAAAAAATAATAAATTTATTTTAGTTACGTTTTGATTCATATTGCATGTGCTGATTTGTTTCTATAAGAAAAACTGTCATTCTTAAAAATATTATTTTGATGTAAACATTCTTCATTATTTAGTTATATTACATTTGTAATAATTACATTTTATATATTTGTCTTAAGATTTGTTCTAAGATTTGTTTTCAGATTCACATATAACACAATAATATATGTAATGGAAAATATTGTTAAAGAAGACAGTTTCTGTCTTTGATATACATGTTCAGTTTTTTTGCATATTTTATATATAAAATTATATATATACACACATCGTATTAAAATTAATAGTGTGATATTAGAATAAAATTATATTTGCTTACTGAAACAAAGTATAAGCTCTTAATTGCTTTTCTCCTGATTTGTATTATTACAAAGTATAGTACTTTATTATAAAGTATTTAGTAGAAAGCATTGTGAGTTAGTTTTCCAACTCTTGTATTCTATATTTAAAAGTGTATTATATCAAGTCTATACTATCTAATGCATAACGTTATGCATTATATGTACTATACATGTATAAAATATACATAATATAACACATATACATAATATTTTTCTGATAGATATAATAGACTTTTAACTACAGAATACAAGAGTTGGAAAGCAACTCACAATACTTAGTAGTAAATACATTATAGTAAAGTACTATACTTTGTTTCAGTATGCAAATATATTATTATAACATCAAATATTTATGTTTATTAAATATTATATTTTAAAGACTAATATAATTCGTTTCACATTTTTATTTATATATCAAACCAAATACTTATATGTTAATTCACAATATAAAATTTGAACTGCTATTTTATGTATTTCTTAATTATATATAAAAATGTGTCTTTAAATATTTAATATAATAAAAATTATGAGCGCTTACAATATTATTCGATTATATTCTTGTTTTATAAAAGACTTATAAAAAATTGCTCTTATTTTGTCCAACTTCTATTCTTATCAAGTTTCACATATGTATTCGCAAAGAAAAACTGAGATGATCTCTTTTTTAGTAAATTGTATTATTGAGTTAGCGGATTTAGCTTCTAAATTATAATAATTAGTCATAAAATGATAATAGGGTAGTGAGCCAGGCGCGAATAAAGGCGCAAATAAAACAATAAAAGTAGAAAATTAGTACATTGTCCGGACGTTTCGGTTAAAACTTGGGAGCATCTTCAGCAAAGTCCAAGGCGAGTCAATGGTAAATCTCAGTGCATCGCTATTCCGGTCACCAACGCAGCACGCAATTTTCACGAACCGCATTTGACTGTAACCACACGCGTATCGCGTTGTGTCTACACGTATACTTGAAGTAATTAAAAAATGAAAAATGACGCATATTGCAGCCTGCGTATAAAATATAATCAAATGAAGACTCTAGGTACGAAATAAAAGAATTAGTACTCATTGATTTTTCTGATTAATTGAAATAAAAACATTTTATTTCTGGTAATTAAGATTGTATGGTACAAACAATTTGACACTATTACAATAATACATTTAAATAAAGTAAACATTCTTTTTACTAGAAAAAGCAGAGATGAATTTTGTTATGGTAAAAGGCAATTCATATCTTAAACTTTTAATGTTATCAACAAAAAAGTAATTCTAAATGGAAGGTATTGTTATGTACAGATTATAATGCACAAATCATAACTCAAATTAACATGCATTACAGAAAATGAAATAATAACAGTCTCTTTCAAAGATTATGTATATTGTATACCTATTGATATATAATGACTTCAGAAATAGGTTCAGAAATAAATTTTTACATTTTTATATATGAAAAACGATGTCTTGTATATTAAATAATAGGTATTACAATAATAATTGTGCAATAATATCTCTTTTTTCATCAGCTCTCATAACTGCATAATTATCATTGTTATTTATATTGTCCATTTCCAAAATATCAAATTTATCCGCAATATCAATACAAATATTATGCAAAATGCAATATGCAAGTATAACTAGTGGTATCATATCTGTATTATATATATATATATATATATATATATATATATATATATATATATACATATTTCAGTTTTCGGAATCGTCCCTTTAGTATTCCAAATGTTCTTTCAATTATGATACGGGTTCTTGATAATTTTGTATTGTAATTATGTTGGACATGATTTAAGTGACCATTGTCACGATATGGAGTTAGCATATAATGCAATAACGGGTATGCAGAATCAGCCAAGAGATGACCTTGTTGTGGAAAATACCGTCCTACATCATGCTCATATTTCTGATGTCGCTTAACCGCCAAACTCGAGCATCATGTACACTGCCGCAAATTCCCGTAAACACGTCAATAAATTTCATTTGGTGATTACTGTTACGTCGGGATGTTACATCCTGGTAGAAAACGCAACACGACGTAAGGCCTCGATCGTACTAGCAGGTCGAGTTACGAGTCAGCGACCAGAAGGATCGCTTTACACGTGTATCGACGTACGACGAGTGGTCCTTTTTCGATCAGAGAACTGAACCTCTTTATCGCGGACGGACCGAGAGCGGATAAGAGAAATGAAGGGGGAAAAGGGAAAGATTCGAAAAGAAATTGTGATATAATTTGAATTAGAATTTAGATAATTCTTAACGATTACATTTATTTTTCTTGCGGGGTTGTTACAATTTTTATTAACTACTGGCACGAAGACAAAGTACGCGTGTGTGTGTGTGTGTGTTTGTGTGAGTGTGTGTGTGTGTGTGTGTGTGGACTTCTGGGGTGCGTTCGAAAACACTGAAAGTCCACGACGGAAAGTGGCTGTGGTGGATGGGCTTGGTGGGGTTAGTGGAGTTGGTATCGAGAGGAGTTTTCGAACAGCCATGGAAGAATGTTCAATGTGACATACTACATGTGTGTTGTGCCTACATATGTGTTGTACAAAATAGCTGATCGAAAGCGTTTTTAAAATCATCTAACCTAGTCAAGTACTAAGGTCTGGTATTCACAATGCTAGGAATCGGTCCGAGTACTAGAACCGAGAAATGTGTAGCCAATAAAATTGTCGCTTTTCTATAAAAGTTTATGCAAGCAAAATGTTATCTGGAAAGTTAATTGGCTATATATTCCTCGGTCCGAGAACTCAGATCGATTTCTAGCATCGTGGCCACCAGGCCTAAGGAAATTTATATTTATTTATTACTCCTTACCTTTAACATCGTATATATAGACATTTCCCTTGTCATCCTTTTGTATATTTTTTTAAATATCCATGCATAAAATATGACGACCCGAGATTAAATTTTCCATTTTTTTTCACAAATTGTTACTGATTCGTGACTTTTAACGTGCCTCGTATCTCGTAAGAAAATTTCAGAACCTATAAAATACAAAAAGCTTAATAAGCTTTATTTATATTTAAAGACAATATTCTGACAATATACATCACTATAGAAATAAACCTAAACCTGGCTAACCTACACTGCTGTATTTAAATTTTTTATCTTACCGTGATGGCTAATGGTTGTACGAATGTTTCGAAGAACAAAAAACCATAAATAATTTAGTAATTTCATATTGCACTCTGTATTGCACTCTTTGCGCACTCTCCACCATTTCCACCGATTCACACAAGAGAGTGGAGAAAAGTCACACGAGTGGTCCA
>NW_022639520.1:450718-451993 GCF_010583005.1 Odontomachus brunneus | reverse complement strand
TATACGATGTTAAAGGTAAGGAGTAATAAATAAGTTTATAAATTTCCTTAGGCCTGGTGCCCACGATGCTAGAAATCGATCCGAGTTCTCGGACCGAGAAATATATAGCCAATTAACTTTCCAGATAACTAAATTATAAATTAATAATTACTAAATTAATTAATTAATTAATTACTAAATTTATTAATTTATTATTATTTTGCTGAGAAGCAATTATAGCTAATGTCGAAATACGCTTTCGATCAGCCATTTTGTACAACACATATGTAGGCACAACACACATGTAGTATGTCACATTGAGCATTCTTCCATGGCTGTTCGAAAACTCCTCTCGATACCAACTCCACTAACCCCACCAAGCCCATCCACCACAGCCACTTTCCGTCGTGGATTTTCAGTGTTTTCGAACGCACCCCAGTGTGCCCACTAGGGGTTTTTGAACGATCTGAGTGTGACAAAATACACACGGGTGATGTTTTCGAACGCACCCCTGGGTGAGGCTGAGCATTAATGCTCAGGATCATTGGGAGGTGAAGAGGGTGAAACGTAGGTCGTGAGGGAAGATGGAGGAATAGGTGGAGGTGCTGGACGAGGAGGCAGATTTTGAGGAAAAAAAGGAAAAACCGCTAAGTGGGGTGGGAAGGGTGGTAGGTTTTTTCTGATCCAGGAGTCTAGGTAGCAACCTGTGCGTAATTCGGGACAAATCAATTTAGAGAAGTTAACACCCCGGAATTACCAATGGGTAAAGATGGGAAGACATCTACCCGGAGTTAAAGTTTTGATATTGGGGGGAAGAAAACGAGTAACAAAACGATAACTTACTGTTGATGTGCGATTTGGAGGAGAGAGTAACTGTTGCTGGATTTCTCAGTTGGGCCCCTTTCGATCCTCGTCTGAATAGAACCTGGTGTTCGTGTGTGAGGGTTGCGGACGATCGCACGATGAATACAGCAATAAGCACAGAGAGTTGAGTAGCTGAACTCTTAGGGTACTTGGATTTTTCCTTAGTGGTGGAAGTGCCCCGCGGTGCGCGGAGTCGCGGTTATATACGATATCAACTGGAGATGGTTTGGTAGGGAAGATGTGGAAATTTGGGGGTTCCTAGGTTGTTGGATTCGTCAGAGAAAATGGTATGGGGGACTGCTGTATCCAGTAGTAAGTAAGTAGACAGTGTTAAGGAAATCTTCTTGGCTGGGGTTGTGGGTGGAGAAAATCATACATTTCAAAAGAGAAGGTTATTGGAGGATTTTTAAGGTGGTGAGGGAATCAGCAGAT
>NW_022639520.1:450229-450375 GCF_010583005.1 Odontomachus brunneus | reverse complement strand
GTGCCCCGCGGTGCGCGGAGTCGCGGTTATATACGATATCAACTGGAGATGGTTTGGTAGGGAAGATGTGGAAATTTGGGGGATTCTAGGTTGGATCTTGTTGGATTCGTCAGAGAAAATGGTATGGGGAACTGTTGTATCCAGTA
>NW_022639520.1:449045-450219 GCF_010583005.1 Odontomachus brunneus | reverse complement strand
TTCCAAATTAAAAATGCTTCCAAATATGTAATTAAATATTGTTTAAAAATGTATAGCTTATTTATTTGATATAAACGATAATTTTATTAATTATTTATGGTACCTTCAAGTATCTGTTAACTTTTTTGGCACAAGTATGACAATTACAGTAAAATAAAGTTATGACTTCTTTGTTTTTTTTTCTACGATTTTATACTAATAAAAATACATTCAGTATTAATATATATTTATTACATATAGTAATATTAATTATTACAACAATAAAAATGTACCTGCTTTGTTGTGTAATGGCTTTTACAACTTTTTTCAATTCTATTATACTCGCACGATTCTATATCTATCGATCTGCCTGATCTAATCCGATCAATCCTGAGACAGTACGGATTTCGGATCAGTCTAGGGAAATTTTTTGAAAGTTTCCATTGAGTGTCACTGCTCAGTCTGATCAGAGATCCGATTAGTTGTCGTAAACACCCACGAATTCAACTGCGACGGGATCGAGACAATCGAGACGATCGAGACGGCCGATTAGCGTCGCCGAAAAGAGGCTTCACTCACTTCAATACATTCGAAATTTAGTTAACACGCACTTTTTCTGATAGGATCATTGAAATATTACAGAAATATTAGGGAGCGTCCCAGATGCACACATTGACAAACGGACACAGCCAACCACAACGCCGTATGATTAGAGATATTCTAGAGACTCTATAAACAACGACATATGATTGGATGTGTCCGTTTGTCAACGTGCGCATCTGGGACTCACTCAAATATTACTGCAGTATTACATACTTATATCATTGAAATATTACATATTTATATCATTGAAATATTACACTTATATATTTGCAATATTATAGTTAAATTATAGCAATATATCATATTATAAATAGAATGGTGACATCAATTGACATATCAATTTCTTTGACATTATAGACATCATTAAAACGTTATTACGGTGTCATTTGAAGTCACTTTCCTTTACAGCCCTTATAGAAATATCATACTAAGAATCATTGATTAATTACTTATTTTCAGTATTAAAAGTACAGTATTTAGTAATATTCTGTGATTCAAATACAGCTTTTAGTACTCAATATTTCAATATTTAATGTTACAAATCCTACCTTATGACTGATTTCAATACTTAAATATTGATATGTAGTACTTC
>NW_022639520.1:448789-449035 GCF_010583005.1 Odontomachus brunneus | reverse complement strand
GATTGATTTCAATACTTAAATATTGATATGTAATACTTCGTCCAGTGATAAAATACTTACGCAGAACATTGTCAATATTTAAATACTAATATATAATTTAAATACTAATATATAATACTTTGCTAAGTGATGAAATACTTACGCAAAGTACTGTTAAGATTTAAAGTTTTAACCCAGACAGCATACAATAGTAATAAGTTATTAAATATTTATAAATATTTATTTTGAATTACTTTAAAAAAAAAA
>NW_022639520.1:445998-447844 GCF_010583005.1 Odontomachus brunneus | reverse complement strand
CCCTGGCCGCAGAGTTCTTGATTACAACGACGACTCGCGCGGAGTCGTGAGCTCAATCGTACTAAGTTCTGTTGGCGCTAATACCCGGTATTCAATACGGGAAATGTCGCGAAGCGAGACGTCCACCGCGGTGGAGGCGTCCAGGTAATCCGACGTGATCGCGCGAAGCCTTCTCTCAATTCTCGATCGTATTGAGAAGGTGGAGATCTGTGGAGTTACCATACACTGCGTACCACAGATGCCAATGTGTCCTCGGACACTCTAGAGGCGTTAGCCCAACGTGCAAACGTACTCTAAGGAGCAGCGGAGAGTTGTGTAGAATTGCCGAAATCTAACGCAAATGCCAACGTGTCTACGACACTCTTAAGGCAGTGAAGATCCATGCAGATATGCAAATATACCTCTGGTGAGGCAAGTGCCCAACGTGCTTGCGCACTCAAAAAGGCGATTTGAAGCTAGCTAGAGCGTAAAAGAATACCTGATGTGCAGTCAAAGCTGGCAACAGGCAAAAGGCATAAAAGCTTTGAGTGGTCTCGCGCGGCGTCTTATATAGGCGCCTAAGCGAAACTTAACCGCGAGAAGCGGCTCCGGCCGACGCGCTCGCCGCGTCGCGGCGACGGCGCGCACCGGCGGCGGTAGGCCGGCGACCGCGAGTTGAGCGGCGCCTGGGGCTCGGCCGCCCGCCGTACTCGTTCCGCATGGACATTCTACGGCCGTCCGGAACATTATTATTATTATTAAGTAATATAATCGATAAATGTAACATTATAATAAAAAATTATTGTGTATATCAAAGGTTAAACAATTCTTTCTGGCGCTGACACCACCACCAATTAAATATTTTCAGTACATTTTGTAACGCACAGTGTTTTGTATGATTATTACATCGTAAAATGTTGGTTACATCCAGATTGTCCAATGACGCCACATCCTCGTAATCTACATCCAGAGTCTCAACGATCACCTTGCCCCTCGCATCATCATCATCGACAAGATTCGTCAACCACTCTCGCTTCTCGTTTCCCTTGACGTAAACGAGTTTGGATTCTTCGCTGGTTTCGCTGAGCACAGCGTCTGTGATCAAACGTTGCGCTTTGTTGTATGGGACGATTCCATCCTTCGAATACAGACCATGATGATTACCCGTCAACCATGCTGCTTTCGATTTGTCAGTTCTCGTGAGAAGATGTCACGGCATAGGACTCGCAAAGATATAATGGGAGAGAACAGTTCCATTCCCAAGTATCGCTATCTCTTTTATGTGAAATCTCATTCCAACTGTGAATCCTCGCAGGTCCACAAATGTAGGCACATTCATTTTTATGTGATTTTGCGCACAATGTTGGTCAAGGAACTGTACTCCACAATGCGATCGTGCAGAATGAGGCAGTAAGCTATGGTATCCAACGGTATATTCTCCTTGCAGTCGAATTCAATTCTCACATCGACAGTGGCGCTCTTGATGGATTCGTTTTGTCGCGAGCAATCAATGACCACACACGGATAATGAGTAAGAAATTGTATGGGTTCGAACAACACATTGGCGTTGTCACATCCGTAATATGATTTGCGGAAACGTGCATACATATCGTACAGAACGGCGTATCTCTGTTTATCGAAATCCATATTCATATCGTCGTACGGATAAAATTCCGAGTTGAGATAGAGTTTTACGTTAGTCAGCTTACAGTGGTCGAATATGACAACATTACCAGTGAGAGAATTCTTTCGATCAGTCTCCAGAGCAAAGATGACGTAACGCGGCTTTTCCAGCTGAATCGCCGTCTTGACAGCCCACGAATGTTTGGTCGTGCTCTGTAGGAGTAGAAATTCGTACAAATCCCAC
>NW_022639520.1:445185-445855 GCF_010583005.1 Odontomachus brunneus | reverse complement strand
GAGAGAATTCTTTCGACCAGTCTGCAGAGCAAAGATGACGTAACGCGGCTTCTCCAGCTGAGTCGCCGTCTTGACAGCCCACGAATGCTTGGTCGTGCTCTGTAGGAGTGGAAATTCGTACAAATCCCACGAGCGAAAACTCATGTTCAAATATCGACCGCTTTCCAGAGCTCGCAGCATAGACAGCCTGTTTACATCTTTCAGCATAACGTGAGGCATTCGCCATTGTATTTTGAACAAATCAATCTTTGGATCAGAATTTACATGTCTCACCACGCAATTGTAGTCGTTGCGTGAACGTATCAAGATTAATTCGTGACGAGCGTTGATTACGATCCGTTTGTAGTCCTCACAAAAGCCTAACAATGTATTGAGCGGGACACAATAATTCAAGTATCCCGCAAACATATTTCTCGAGAGATCCCAACCAGCGTTCTTCAACAATAAATTTTTGTCACGAGTCAGCGATACATAGTTTTTGAGCGTGCTCGTTACTCCAACGTTTCTGCAGCGGTCAACCTCCACACCATTGAGTTCGTACCGGATTTCATCGAACAGAAAGGCTGCACAATTATTTGTCAACATCTCAACTGTCTGGTTATCGCCTTCTATCCTCGTTTGCACAAATTTGACCTCGATGTAGAGAAAACTCTCACATGACAACGTGTCA
>NW_022639520.1:444958-445175 GCF_010583005.1 Odontomachus brunneus | reverse complement strand
AAAAAAAAAACGGTAAAGAACGGTTAAAAAACGATTTAGAAACGGTAATGAAACATTAAAGAATGGTAAAAAACGGTAAAGAACGGTAAAAAAACGGTTTAGAAACGGTAATGAAACGGTAAAGAACGGTAAAAAACGGTTTATAAGCGGTAAAGAACGGTTAGGAATCGTTAAAAAACGGTAAAAAACGGTTTAGAAACGGTAAAAAACGGTTTAG
>NW_022639520.1:444659-444948 GCF_010583005.1 Odontomachus brunneus | reverse complement strand
GTTTCTGCAGCGGTCAACCTCCACACCATTGAGTTCGTACCGGATTTCATCGAACAGAAAGGCTGCACAATTATTTGTCAACATCTCAACTGTCTGGTTATCGCCTTCTATCCTCGTTTGCACAAATTTGACCTCGATGTAGAGAAAACTCTCACATGACAACGTGTCAAAATCCTGCTGTTGTATCGGTATTCGTATCTCGTCACTGTGTCCAAAAGATGTATTAGCGTATGGATTATACGTGTGAGTCTCGATTTTGACGATGCGATCGTCAAAGATTGGCTCACCA
>NW_022639520.1:444376-444649 GCF_010583005.1 Odontomachus brunneus | reverse complement strand
AAAAAAAAACGGTAAAGAACGGTTAAAAAACGATTTAGAAACGGTAATGAAACATTAAAGAATGGTAAAAAACGGTAAAGAACGGTAAAAAAACGGTTTAGAAACGGTAATGAAACGGTAAAGAACGGTAAAAAACGGTTTATAAGCGGTAAAGAACGGTTAGGAATCGTTAAAAAACGGTAAAAAACGGTTTAGAAACGGTAAAAAACGGTTTAGAAATGGTAAAAACGGTTAAGAAAACGGTAAAAACGGTTAAGAAACGGTAAAAGTCAG
>NW_022639520.1:444156-444366 GCF_010583005.1 Odontomachus brunneus | reverse complement strand
TGGGAAAAATATCGCTCACGTATTTAGTCTGACTCGCTTCGTTCAATACGAGCATCTCAAGTGTCCTATTGCCGCCGCCGCCGGACGTGCAACCTGACGATTATCTCTTTTTCGCGGAAATCAAGCAATCGGCCGTCTTGATCCACAACACGTATCGTCAAATCCGATACGCTCCGTGCAAAGATCGGAAGATAAATGATCTGTGCTGGC
>NW_022639520.1:443851-444146 GCF_010583005.1 Odontomachus brunneus | reverse complement strand
CATATCCTCGTAATCCGCATCCAGAGTCTCAACGATCACCTTGCCCCTCGCATCATCATCGAGGAGATTCGTCAACCATTCTCGCTTCTCGTATCCCTTGACATAGACGAGTTTTGATTCTTCGCTGGTTTCGCTGATCACAGCGTCCGTGATCAAACGTTTCGCTTTGTTGTACGGGACGATTCCATCTTTCCAATGCAGACCATGATGATTAGCCGTCAACCATGCTGCTTTCGATTTGTCAGCTCTCGTGAGAAGATGCCACGGCATAGGACTCGTAAAGACATAATGGGAG
>NW_022639520.1:440587-443841 GCF_010583005.1 Odontomachus brunneus | reverse complement strand
TAGACGAGTTTGGATTCTTCGCTGGTTTCGCTGATCACAGCGTCCGTGATCAAACGTTTCGCTTTGTTGTACGGGACGATTCCATCTTTCCAATGCAGACCATGATGATTAACCGTCAACCATGTGGCTTTCGATTTGTCAGCTCTTGTGAGAAGATGCCACGGCATAGGACTCGCAAAGACATAATGGGAGAGAACAGTTCCATTTCCAAGTATTGCTATCTCTTTTACGTGAAATCTCATTCCAACCGTAAATCCTTGCAGGTCCACAATTGTAGGCACGTTCATTTTTATGTGATTTTGCGCACAATGTTGGTCAGGGGACTGTACTCCACAATGCGATCGTGTAGAATGAGGCAGTAAGCTGTGGTATCCAACGATATATTCTCCTTGCAGTCGAATTCAATTCTCACATCGACAGTGGCGCTCTTGATGGATTCGTTTTGTCGCGAACAATCAATGACCACACACGGACAATGAGTAAGAAATTGTATGGGATCGAACAACACATTGCCGTTGTCACATCCGTAATATGATTTGCGGAAACGTGCATACATATCGTACAGAACGGCGTATCTCTGTTTATCGAAATCCATATTCATATCGTCGTACGGATAAAATTCCGAGTTGAGATAGAGTTTCACGTTAGTCAGCTTACAGTGGTCGAATATGGCAACATTGCCAGTGAGAGAATTCTTTCGACCAGTCTGCAGAGCAAAGATGACGTAACGCGGCTTCTCCAGCTAAGTCGCCGTCTTGACAGCCCACGAATGCTTGGTCGTGCTCTGTAGGAGTGGAAATTACCGACCGCTTTCCAGAGTTTGCAGCATAAACAGCCTGTTTACATCTTTCAGCATAACGTGAGGCATTCGCCATTGTATTTTGTACAAATCAATCTTTGGGTCAGAGTTTGCATGTCCCACCACGCAATTGTAGTCGTTGCGTGAACGTATCAAGATCAATTCGTGACGAGCGTTGATTACGATCCGTTTGTAGTCCTCGCAAAAGCCTAGCAATGTATTGAGCGGGACACAATAATTAAAGTATTCCGCAAACATGTTTCTCGAGAGATCCCAACCAGCGTTCTTCAACAATAAATTTTTGTCACGAGTCAGCGATACATAGTTTTTGAGCGTGCTCGTTACTCCAACGTTTCTGCAGCGGTCAACCTCCACACCATTGAGTTTGTACCGGATTTCATCGAACAGAAAGGCCGTACAATTATTTGCACAATTATTTAATCAACATCTCAACTGCACGGTTATCGCCTTCTATCCTCGTTTGCACAAACTTGCCCTCGATGTAGAGAAAACTCTCACATGGCAACGTGTACAAATCCTGCTGTTGTATCGGTATTCGTATCTCGTCACTGTGTCCAAAAGATGTATTGGCGTATGGATTGTACGTGTGAGTCTCGATCTTGACGATGCGATCGTCAAAGATCGGCTCACCGCCAATGTTCAAAATGTCGACCATCTTCACGTATTTTTTCGCACGATGAATCCCAAAGATCTTAAAAATGCAATGTTGGCTGCGCTAAGTTTCTTATTTTTCTTGTTTATAATCGTCCTCTTGGTGGGAAAAATGTCGCTCACGTATTTAGTCTGACTGGCTTCGTTCAATACGAGCATCTCAGGTGTCCTATTGCCGCCGCCGCTGCACGTGCAACCTGAAGATTATCTCTTCTCCGCGGAAATCAAGCAATCGACCGTCTTGATCCACAACACGTATCGTCAAATCCGATACGCTCCGTGCAAAGATCGGAAGATAAATGATCTGTGCTGGCGTTTCCGATATTTTATATCCTGGTGGTACATTAAGCGAAAACTCGTGTATGGTGTGCACACATTTGTCGTTGCTGTACGCACCGGTGGTCACATTACATTCTATGCGAATAATATTCACATCCGTAATGTTGATTGTCACGTTCGATTCGTGCCATTGTCGCGGCTGTAGAATGCGATCTGAAGAAAATCCCAGTAGCGATGCAATGGTATTTGGTTTGTTAAAGTTGATCCGGTGAACACACTTGATCTCACACTTCATTGTATTCTCATTGGCGCGAATAACTATGAGATCATCATCATCATTATTAGTGATCGGTTTGATGGTTTCCAACATTGCACGTTTCAGGTACCGGTATATGGCATACAATTCGTACGATCCCTCAGGGATTATAATTTCCTTGTCGTCCTCATCAAAGTAAAATTTATTATTCGACGCATTTACATTCGGTATCGTGTTATAGGTTTCAAAGATTGTCAAACCGAGTTCGTAATCGCCATCGCTCAGATCTATGGCTGGAAAGTAGCTTTCCGCGCGAGTGCTGCTCTTGCTGGTGAGTGTAAATGTCGGCGACATCTTCGTCAGAGACCAAAACGATTACTGGACACTGATCGCAGAACGTTGGGCCTTAAATCGGCTGTTAACTGTCTGCAGGAAACGTAGACACAGTTGTCCGCAAATGCTCTGATCGTAACGTTGATAGGACATACGATTGTACTCAATCGTATTATTATCGAGATATCGCACCAATTCGCTGGGTGATCGAAGGTTACCAAAACTATCGAAATATATCACGCGATCGCCTCTTTTCGCGTACCCAATAAGTACCGGGCCTCTCGACGTCATCCACATTTACGATTCCGCTTTTGTTTACGCGCGGCGATGTAGGCAGTACGTCGCGCATGAAAACGCCCCTGAAGAACGGAATACGCATACGTTTCGCCAATTGTTCCAATTGTACATTGGTGATGACGCCCGTAGGCATTTTTAATATTTTTTCGACGTTTTTTTTTTCTCTCATGACACCTTTTCCTTGTTTGTATGGTGCGAGATAAATTCTACGACCTTCCATGCTGCGATTATGACGTTGCATCTCCTGCAGCTGACGCTGCGCAGCCTTGGTATCGTTTACAGCCTTTGCGATCCCCGCCGCTCCACCAACTAGCGATCCAAGCGCTCCCAGCAGCGGGAGAATAGGTAGAATTCCACCTCGTTTTGCTATTGGAAGTATTCAATTTCGTAATATTTCCTTCTTCGACGCGCTTCGCTTCTTTTTCATGCCCATTCCGATTTTTGTCTTAGCCTTCACAGTTGCCCAAACAGCTGTAGCGGCAGCTCTCTCACCGAGAGTGGAATCTCTCGCGACTATACGTTCTCGCACCTTGTCAGCGAGTACGTTATCTGCCACGTGACGTTCGACGAGACCGTTGCTTCGAGAATACGCGATATCGTGCTCGCGACACGCCGCAT
>NW_022639520.1:435726-439366 GCF_010583005.1 Odontomachus brunneus | reverse complement strand
GCAAAAATATGGCTTCGTAGTGATAGACAAGGACAGTTCTATGACCAATGGACGATATCGACGAGGATTTAACGATTTTGCAATACCGTAACGTCACCATTTGTCGTTTGTGCGTTAACGAGGAAACGTCGTAATGGTGACGTCAGATTACACAGAAATTAGCGACTCAGAGATTAAAGATGGCGAGAGGATGGCGAAGGAAATTGCGAAAACGAGCGAATCGATCCGTAAGAAATATCGTGCTTTGAAAACCGGTAAGATAGAGGAAGATACTGCGTTGGAAAGACACTTTCGACCTGTTATCGAGCCTCTGAGACAGATTGTGGAACATACAACTCATGTGAAACCTGACGCATCCACCATACTGGGAAATGATGCGTTAGCGATCGATGAGAAGAAACCAAAGCGCAGAGCCAAAGCTTACTTGTCGCTTCTACACGGATCTACCAGAAGCGGGGAAAATCAAACGTCACGACGGATTCTCTTACAATAATCTCCACAGACAACTTGCATCATACACAATTGCGCGAAATGCCTCCACCACGCGTTACTCTGACCACCAATAATAAAGATGTTTTCGAGACCACTGGTGATTCACTCGTAACATCGATTAGACATGAGCTGCAAACGTCCGAGGGACGGGAAACTTTGCGGGCCCATTTTGGTCCACTGGGGCAAAAATACATGGGAGCAGTCTTAAGCAGCGAGAAACATACCATCATAGACTACGTATATGGTGTGTATTTCAGCAGTGATGGAAGCTCGGCGATAAAAGTTTCGACGTGGATATCGACGATAATATAATCATTAGTGGTGTAAAGTACGCGGTAACATCTGGTCTATACGAGCTGATTTTTAAGAGAATTCCCGACGATGCCGTCTACACCGAGGCCGATATACAAAAATACAAAAGTATATTACTGGCGACGAATGCTCACAGATGCAATCACAACGCCCTACAACCCGTATTGAGTAACAGGGGATACAAATACAAAAACATAATCGCACCCTTAATGATTGGTACATCGATCAACATGACGGGTACCATGATATTGAACGATAATGCGATCGACTATGTTCACTGGGACGATTCCAACGAGCTGGTGAATCGTCTGTGATTGCTGGAAGCCTCTCGACAAGCTGGCAATAACGCTCACGGTAATGAAATTTTATCCATTATCGAGGAACTTCGCGAGGCGGGCCTTGTTATAAATTGAATCGCACATCGATGATGCGCGTTGTTTGCATCGAAATGTCGATCAATAAATTTGGTGTTTCGCTCCAAAAGAGAGGACCGCCGACGATGGACTATTACACGTGGAGAGGAGTACTCAGAAATTACGTACGCGATAACACTTTGTGCATGGTCGCCTCCGACTTTGATGCGAGGTCGCGCAAGATACGACGCGTAGCGCAACCGGAAGCCGACAGTGACGCCGTCAATAGACTCTACGTGGAAAGAGGTCTCGCTGCATTGAGAGAGCAACAGCAAGAATTTGAAAAGAAACAGGAGGAATTTGAAAAAAACCTGATCAGACTTCATGCTGAAACACGTGCCATATGGGAGAAAGTGTTTGCAGCGCGAGAACGCATTGAATAGATGGAATTTAAAACGATGCGCTCGCAGTTTCGTCATTCGTGATGAGGTGACCTAAGCGATCAAACATGCGGAAAACTGGTGGAGACGGGAAACAACACAGCCCCGAAAAGCAACGGTTGGTGGAGGAGTTGCATGCTCCTGCGAGAAGACATTTTCCTCGTAGACGCGTCATTGTGCGTGGATACGATGATCTGTGGCAGGCCGATGTAGTGGAGATGCGTCCGTATTCGCGGCTCAACAGTGGCTACCACTACATACTCACCGTTATCGATGTGCTGAGCAAGCATGCTTGGGTCATGCCGCTAAAGACTAAGAGCGGAAAGGAGATGGTCGAGGCGTTCGGCAAGATAATTCGAGACAGCGGAAGATGTCCAACAAATTTGCAAACAGACCGGGGGAAGGAATTTTACAATACCGATGTGCAGAGACTCGCAAAGAAACAACATCAAACATTATTCGACGTATTCAGTTATGAAGGCTTCCGTCGTGGAACGATTCAATCGTACGCTGAAGAATGACATGTGGAAAATGTTTACATTACAAGGAACGTACAGATGGATCGACTCGCTACCACATCTCGTGTTGCAGTACAACGAGCGCAAGCACCGGACCATCGGAATGCGTCCTGTCGATGTGACCCCTACGATAGCTAAAAAACTCCTCGATACGGTCTACAGCAACGTAAAGATTGCAGCTCCGGCGAGATTCAAAGTGGGCGATCCGGTGCACGTGAGCAAGTTCAGGACTGTCTTTGCTAAAGGCTACACGCCCAATTGGACTACTGAGGTGTTTAAGATTGTCAAGATGCAGGCGACCAATCCTGTGACTTATCTGCTCGAAGATTCTCGCGGACAGCCTATAGTCGGAGGTTTCTACGAGTACGAACTGCATCGTGTTGCCAATCCAAACGTGTACTTGGTGGAAAAAGTGTCGTGCAGAAAAGGTGATAAGGTTTATGTAAAATGGATGGGATTCGATAAATCATGCAACTCATGGATACACAAGGATACTATGTTGTAAAAAATAACTTTATTATATGTAATACATAAAATATATTCTATTTACACATAAAATTATTATATGTAATACATAAATTATATTCTATTATACACATAAAATATACAATATATGATTTATATACTATTTACACATAAAATATACAATATACGATTTATATTTTTTTTACACATAAAATATACTATTTATTTTTTATTTATAATGGTATTTTGTAATGCCCCCATGGTAACGTTTCAGTCGAATCGGGTACGATATACCGTTTGTCATCGTACTGTCGTGCCCGTGTTGCCGGGACACGAAGGAAAAGTTCGAGATCGGTGATGCAGGCGCGGCAGGGTGTGTGGCGGTGGGTAAAATGTAGTTAAAGATTTTGACCACGATCTTGTTATCTTAATTATAAAAAGGTTTATTGAATAGTACACTTGTATGTGTTTTAATTACAACTCCCGTACTTATGAGTTAATATGCGAACCGCGCGTAAGTCACGTATGACGCGTATGTCGCGGCGAGAGACCGAGATGTTAAGCCTGACGCGAGCGGTCTTCTCCGCTCTTTTATAATATTGTGTTAGGCTTTTCGGAGGGGGTGCCTGGCAACAAGCACATTATCATATTTGGTAATGGTGTAATGCGTTTTGAATTGAGGTCCTAAATGCGGAATGTGCAAGGTGGTGCTTATCGTCGCACTTGCACATCCGCTTCCTTGTTGTGGCGCAATCGAAACAATTCCTCGAGAAGTGTTTCGAAAGCGCTGGTACTATTCGCGATTATAACATCCCTCCCCCCTTGGGAAAAGAAAACGGAATGTCTAGCGAGGTTTTCGCATTCTTATTCTACATACATTTTTTCCTTTGTTTCCGTTTACAATTATGGTTATAATCGTTTGTACTAGTTATATTTTATTATATTGTACTTGTGTTACAAATTTGTTTTCCCGTATATAAATGTAATTACAATCGTGTATTGTTTATATCTTATTCGCATAAGCTGTGTCTGCGTGCTAGTGCAGGGATTGTGGGTATTA
>NW_022639520.1:433120-434263 GCF_010583005.1 Odontomachus brunneus | reverse complement strand
CCAAAAAATTCAATGATTTTGGTACCAGTCGAGATTTGACGCGTTTGAGAGCCAACACATCCTTCAAAATGGAATTGACCGAGCCTTTTGATATGCCTTTTAATCTCATCAGAAATGTCTCTAATGGTTAAACGACGGTTTTCCAACACCAAATCTTTAATTTTTTGGACGTGAGCTTCGTCGGTTGCGGTTGATGGTCGCCCAGAACGCTCCTCGTCTTCAACACGTTCTCGACCTTCATGGAAGTCTTTGTACCACTTGTAAACATTTTTTTTCGACATAACCTTATCGCCAAAGGCATTCTGCAGCATCCGCAACGATTCTGCAGCAGAAATTTGATTCCGCAAACAAAATTTAATACAAATTCTTTGCTCAACAAATGTAGACATGGCAAAAAACGAGAAATTCACTTTTAGCAGCTCACAAAACAATGCGTATCTCAAACACTAATGGATATTTTGACGTGTTACTTCTCTTGGATGTCAAAGACAGTCCTACCAACCTAAAAAAAATTTTATTCCTCCAAATCCTTGCGCGCGGGAGATTTAAAATGCAATGTCACCTTACTTTCTGGACACAGTAGTATATAAGTTAGTGCATTTGCAGAGTTGTGCCTATCTGTTGCTGTGTATCACATATTTTTTGTGTTCTGACGAGGTAGGTTTGTATTTGTGAAATTCGTTGTGTTAATGAGCCTGTGTTGATTTCATCTTTCGATTTTAATTCCTTGCGTTTCGTATTACGTGCCTGTTGAGCGTCCTTCAACTTATCCTTTAACCTACCTTTTTTCTTATTCTTTGACGTAGCCTCTGGCGCGCGTTTATTATCTTGAACATTTACCGTCATTCCTTTCTCGTCTGTTTTAACAGACGTTTTAACGTCGGTGCCTTTGGCATCCGATTTGGACTGAGTAAGATAGCTGTTGTCGCTTACCGACACGTTTTCTTTAGCGAAATGTGTTTCCTCTGCTGGTTGGGCATAAGTTTCCGCTATAGGTTCGATTAGAGATTTAGATGAAGAGTCTATCTTGAGTTTATCTGTATCTTGCGTATTAGACTTCGTTTTATCGGATCTTTTCTGTTTGCCTGTTTTCGTCTGACCTTTCTCCGTTTCTCGCTTCTCAGTTTTTTCATCGTTCGTATC
>NW_022639520.1:430451-432076 GCF_010583005.1 Odontomachus brunneus | reverse complement strand
ACTGCGCGCGGGGAGGTTGTACATTTGCTGTGGTATCAGCGGTAGACTTTGTCCGGAAACCGTCATTGTTCTTGTTTTATAGTCAAATTTAGCGCGGTGTTCGTGAAGGAAATTTATTCCTAAGATCCCCTCGTATTCGATTGGAAAATCATCTTGTACGACAAATAGTTCAAATTTCCGACGCTGTTTTCCTAAACTGACAGTGGCGGTTATTTTTCCTATAGTGAAAGCTTTATGTCCGGTGATTCCTGTTAGAGCGAGTTTTTCTCCAATCATCGGTGTTTCATTTTTTAATGTCTTTATTTTTACTAGACTAACGGCTGATCCTGTATCTACCAAAAATGGAATTTTCCCTTGTTTTGCTTCTTTTATTGGCAGAATTACTAAATCGAGTAGTCTATTATTCAGCGTATGTTTTCTTACTTAGTTGACCTGGTAGTCTTGTACTCTAGTTGGTTTTTTGTTTTTATTATCTTCTTCATTTCTATTCCCTATTCTGGGAGTCGAAAATCTTTCCGTATTAGACGGAATGACTGTCACTGTCCGTGATAGTCTTTGCTGATTACTCACGGGTTCGGGTTTCCCGTTTTGCTTACCGTGCAGATTCCAGCATTCGTCACGGTTATGACCGTTCTTTTTACAATAAACGCAATGTTTCTGTACCGCATTTATGCGTGTATTTTCGATTGGTTTTGGTAACACATATCGATTTGCATAGCGACTTGTTCTACATTCTTGTCCGTTATGCCCTAATTTACCACATTTGTAGCATTGTAAAATTTTTTCATTGCGGTTATATATAGGAGGTTTAATTTTTACAAAGGGTTTTCCATTACGCCCTTGTACCTTCTCTTCTGAGCTTGCTGCTGCTATTGCTTCATGCAGTGAGTTATAATTTCGCGATCGTATGATTGTTCTGATTTCATCGCGTAATCCTATTTGATAATTTTGCAGAGCTTGCAGTTGTACAGTATCTAGTATAGTACGTTTTTGCTCACTCGTGTGTCTTCGATCACTTATTAGTGATTGGTATAGTTGCATTGCTAATTTGTCTACACGTAATCCGTAAATTTGAGCACTTTCTCCGTATTTCTGTTTTATTGAATTGAATTCTAATTGCAAACAAGTTATGCTTTTTCGTACTGAGTAACATGTTTCTAATTCATTTTTTAATTGTTCGAAATTTTGAATATCTCTAGTGTCGAAATCTATCATTGCTTTGCCTTTTAATTTAGTACATAAAATTGCTTCTAATAACATAGGTTCTTCTGCAGGATTTATATTATTTATTACATATGCACTTGCGTTGAGGAATTCTTGCAATCGTTCTTGTGAGGTACCATCAAATTCTGGAATTATTTTCCGTGCTTCGGATAACTGCATATAACTACTTGCTCGAGATTGTCTATTTCTTACATCGTACATGGTTCGTCCGTATGTTACGTTCATATTATCTGATCTTGTAGGATGATGTCTGTCCGCAGTTAGAGCACTCACTTGTTCAGTTAAGTGATACATTTGATGTTTCATTTGGTTTATTATTCCTAGCAAAATTTCTTCTCTATTTTGTCGTGTATTTTCGTTCGTTTCAATGTGATTAAAATTTTGACTTCCCGAAGGATTTA
>NW_022639520.1:426204-430401 GCF_010583005.1 Odontomachus brunneus | reverse complement strand
TGCCTGGCAACAAGCACATTACCATATTTGGTAATGGTGTAATGCGTTTTGAATTGAGGTCCTAAATGCGGAATGTGCAAGGTGGTGCTTATCGTCGCACTTGCACATCCGCTTCCTTGTTGTGGCGCAATCGAAACAATTCCTCGAGAAGTGTTTCGAAAGCGCTGGTACTATTCGCGATTATAACAGTACGGACTTAGAGCGATTTTCGTCTCAGACACTGTGTACACTTCATGCTATTTTTATCGTATGCACGATTGACGGCGAGTCGTTTCGATCTCCTCTCTCAAACACTGTGTTTAATCATCGAAAGATATCGTTCGCGCTACGACATTACTCTTGACACCTTTAGCCTTTCGTTTCTTTCTTGCCATCCACTCGCAAAGCGTACATCTTTGTCCTAAGTCCGATAAATTCCGTCATGATCGCTCCATTGTTTTCATCTTTCATTAAACCAGGCACCTTCTTATTTACAAGCGGTATATTGTACGCGTTGTCAGTGGGATAATCGCTCGTATCAAACCTTGCAATACCACGTTTCATGTGCCCATATACATCATTCGATGTTGTAAATGAGACTGTCTGTGTCAGTATACATTATTTTACATTTGTCACTATATAGAGGATACATGTACTCGTGATGATATTCATACAAGCAAATCTTTGATATGTCGAGTATGTACGCACCGGCGTTAATGCCGTCCGAATATCCGTGTGACTCGCACACGATAACGCGTCATTCATACACTGCTGCGTGTAGGTGAGCCAGGAGCAGCACGGAGTGGCGGAGGGAGCTAGCGGTATACGATCGTCGGACGCTTGGAGAGGGAATAGTGGTGGGAGTCGCGGCGATCTTCCATCCTCTATCGCAAACGTAAGAACGAGAGAAATAGCATTATAAGACGTCTGGACAGAAATGCCGTCCTAAAATACGTGTGACACACACTAAGAAAACGCTTGACTCACACTGTCTCGTCTATACGTGAGCAATACGCGGTGTCCCGACGACTGTTTCGCTCGCTCGAACGTTCATGCATTTTTCATTGTTAGCAAGGAAATTACTGTAATGTAAAAATCTTGGGGAAAGGTTTTTAGGAGGCTTTGACAAATGCTTCTTAATAGCTACTCTTGAAAAAAAAATAAATATTAGATTTATTTTAATATAGAATTCTGAACCAACATAGAATATGTTGCAACAATATAACGTTTGTGTAGGTTGTCGATCGAAGAAGAGTATTTTTAATTTTATTGTTGCATAAACACGCGAGATATAATTATTTCATATTTTATGCGTTCGAGTATCGTTCCATCGTTATAAAATTTGGTGACTCTAAAAAGGGCCGATTTTTGCGCCTGTTTCAAATAATTATTGTTCCTTATTACTATGGATACAAAAATGCGACCCGTTTCTACTATTGACTATCGACCTCAACTGCTACGACACAAAAATCGGCCCTTCTCCGCATTGGGAGCCGACCGACACGATACCGATTGTCTTTGTGCCATATTCTCTCCGGCGTGGTATATCGAGTGC
Organism: Odontomachus brunneus; assembly: GCF_010583005.1. Taxonomy (NCBI): domain Eukaryota; kingdom Metazoa; phylum Arthropoda; class Insecta; order Hymenoptera; family Formicidae; genus Odontomachus; species Odontomachus brunneus. The sequence goes on along the minus strand of NW_022639520.1, from coordinate 428,867 downwards.
GAACTCATTTTGTGGGAGATCTCCGTTGCGAGTGACCGACCTCCGACCCAGAGCGAGCCAGGGTCCGCCACGGAGCTGCAGTAGTTGAGCGGAGACGAACAGCGATATGCGAGGCGACCGACCCGGAGTGGAGGTGAGAAGGAGTCCGACTTTTGTAAGACCTCTCATTTGTTGGCGTGTTAATGTCGTGCATTTATCGTATCGAGGCTGTCGCATGCCGAGTGGTCGCGCGAGAACTATGCTAGAGCTCCGAACCGGGATTAATATAATTAGCGAACGTATCGACACGTGCGAGATATTGAATAGCGCACTGAAAGTACATGTACCGATCTAATAAAGATCTCTACCGAAAGTACGATTGCCTTCTTTTCCTCGGCTTCCACCTACAGCGAATAAACCCATCCCTACTCCAACTGAAATTAAAAGAGAGCTACCGGTCCCGTTCCGTTCCCGCGATATCGACGACGGACGATAACTTAGAGATTTTTGGCGAATAATAATTAGTGAGGAGGTGCGGCCTTACCGCACCTGGCGCCCAAATTGAGTTGATGGGTTCGTAACAATATCCGGGGACCGCGGTAATTTGCCGACGAAGCGGACAGGAGACTCTCCGCCAGTACCGATAAGAAAAGTCGTCGCAGTACAAATTTTTCTCAAAATCATTAGTTGCACGCGTTCTAAATTGTGTGTTTAATTCGATATAACTGTGAAGCCAGGGAGATTGAGCGAATTGGAGCACGCGGTGAATCTTTGTAATACGAAGATCGTGGCGCGTGCACTGCTGCAGATTGCGGTAGTGAATAATATAACGCTGCTTATCGTATAGCGTCGCGAGAAGTTTCTCCTGACGCTTGCCGGGTGGCTTATCGCGTATAGGACAAAACAATAGGTCAGTGTGCACATCGTGCAAATTTTGCGGATACTCCAAGTCGACCTCGAGAATGTATCCTGTGGGCGAATCGTCAGCGACTGAGAATACGTGAAAGTTTGACACGTTGTCGATCCATCGAAACTCGGCGTAAGGCAATGGTTGACACATTGCCCATCCATACAAATTGTTTACGTTAAAGTACATTAAGTACGACGATGGTTTCGACGGATCGTAAGACTGCATGTACTTGTTATTGGCGTGTGCGTATCTATCCGAACATTGACTCAGGCCACCGCGTATACCGCGTTCAATGAACATGATCATATCAATATTGGTGCAGCTCGAAATTTATGCCGGTATGTTTCAACATTGCATCCCACGTAAATCCAGGCACAGTATAATAATGTACGGGATCGAGTCCATAACTTGTAATGCAGCTGTCGCGGAAATTTTCAAAAATATCTGCCAATAACAAGACATCTGTCTTTAAATACAAGTCGCTGTATTCGCCCAAGGTTCGAGTGGAGAACCGCTTCCAGATCTCCGCGGCGTGCGCGTAATCGCTCTCGGATACTGTATCACCCGTCAACGAACTGTAAAACGATTCTCGCGGCGGTAAACATGTGTCCTGCAGCTTGTCCACGCAATCCACGTATTCGTATGGAAAGACACCCTTTCGCGTCAATAAATTAAATTCTTCGACGGATAATTTTGGAAATTCCGACCGTACAATTTTCAACTTGTCTTTAGTGAGAAAGGATGCCAATTTGTCGAGACTACTGCTGAGAAATTTGCACGAATCGATGAAACGCAATTTTACAATATTTTTGTATTTATCTGCCGTATCTTGAACATTCTTTGTAAACGAAATGTATTTTTCTTTTGTTATCGGTAGCACATCGATTGAACCTTCAAATGCATTTGCTATTTCCTTGATGATAAAATGTGAATCGTAGCCGGATAAATTATGGAAAACGATTGGAATGTAATATGAATTTTTGTAATTTAAATTGCAATTTGAATGTGCTGGACCTCGGTAGCGGCCGGTGAAGTGACAATGATCGCGTACGCGCGTATCGTCTGCTGTGAATGGTTTCTCACACACGTGACATTGCGTCGCGTTATGAAATGTAGCCCACTGTTCTTTCGACAAAGTTTCCATGGGGACATTGGATGATAATATTACTTTTACGCGGTGTGCTATTTCTTCGAGTTGCCCGACGAACCATGAGATGCAGTCACTATCACGACGACTTTGAAATTCAGATAATGAATCGTCGTACGAGCAACGTATATAAAATGCTATACTAAATATCCTGTGATGTTGGTATGCGTACAAATTGCGATCCTCTCCATTCCTTACCGTCTTTTCCAGTGTGCACTCTTGGTCGGCGTATATCACAAAGGGAACTCGCTCCGTCCTGCTGTGATTGCTAAAACTCAACCATTTATTGTTTTCGCTGGGCAGAATAATGGCACAGTCGTTAATTTTTTGGCAGTCTGCCGCGTGACTTTCCAGCCTCCTGTTGGAATGGAAGTAGTGCAGACACCTACAAACATTGCAATTTTTATCGCCTTATTGCATACTTCTGATACAATTAAATGTACTTACCGATCGCAAATGTATTTCTTATGAGCTTTCTTGCTCAACTGCGAGCTCACGAGCCTGAATAAGTCTTTGATCCAGGCGAAGTGTCTCGTGTTGTGGTCTCGAGGATCCGAAATGTGCAGCAAGTTCACATTTCCCTTTTTACATCGCTGAGACGTACCGGAACAATGGATTCGTTCTTTA
>NW_022639520.1:425798-426194 GCF_010583005.1 Odontomachus brunneus | reverse complement strand
TTTGTTCAACTGCGAGCTCACGAGCAGGGATAAGTCCTTGATCCAGGCGAAGTGTCCCATGTTGTGATCTCGAGGATCCGAAATGTGTAGCAAGTTGACATGCTTTTCCCTCTTTTCGTCGCTGAGACGTATTGGAACAATAGCTTCGTTCTTTTCTCCCATGATGCCGTATACATTGATGGATATATCGTTTAATAGTTCAAATCTTGTAATTTGATTAATTTTCATAGGGAACTCAATGTCTTGAAGATTGAGCACGTTCGTGTAATGGGGATACATTGATGCACGATCTGCGTATCTTTCGGCTGGATACAGAGCCACAACTATTGCCCACGCGAAACATGCATTGTCCAGAGATTTGAGATTGATCACAGCCCGGTTCAGTTGTATCACACC
>NW_022639520.1:421831-425788 GCF_010583005.1 Odontomachus brunneus | reverse complement strand
ACATGCATTGTCCAGAGATTTGAGATTGATCACAGCCCGCTTCAGTTGTATCACACGCGGTAACTCAAAGTGACATCCCGCGTGCAACGGATTGTATTTGTTCACATTGATTGTAAGATTGAGTATTCGCGATAATGCCCACCCGCTATCGCGTTCCTGGAATTCCTCTAACGATGCTAATGTAGGCTCGACGATGCGTCGCTCGTACCAATCCTCTAAGTTGGATGTGGAAAAGAGTTCACAATTTTTCGTAGCGATGTTCTTTATCGCACGTTTTTCACCCGTGACGAATTCACCGTTAAACGTAGTGTTTACTTTCACGTTTACGTGTCTCTCCATTACATCCCGTATGCGCTCGAGCACCATATTCTTTGCATCCTCGAGAAATTGGCGAGGTTCGATGTGGTTCGCGTTAATGACAATTCCGGTTAGTATACGGTTATCGAACGCGGTATCGACCTCGCGCCAAACGAGTCCTGCATCTCTCGTACTGTGTCCTGCACCCGCGTGAACGAAACGTGTGCGCAACGTATTTTTTAAATCCTCGAGTTGTGCGATTCGAGCAATCAATGACTATCTAATACCGATCGATAATCGCAGTCGTTTAGCCCGACTATGTTCTTCCAACAACTCGAGGCACTCGTCACACTTTTGCACCCACGCGTCGTATTCGTCTCGCGAACTCAGTCGAGCCGACTGCTCCCGCAATTCTCGCTCGATTTGCGCAAAATCTTCCATTTATTTTACAAAGTTCATACTAGATTTACAAATGCTGCTGCTGCTGTGCAAATTGGCATAGTACGACTCTGAACTTATATATATCATCAGTATATCTCCATCTCTCTCTAACAAAAATGTGTCTCGTTTAGGAGGGATTGCAAATGTGCAAAATATGTATACTTCTATGATCTTCGTTATAGTATCTTGTTTCATATTCTCTGCGAATCTTACTGTCGCACGTGTTCATTTGTTATAATAATATCATGTTTCACATTTTCTGCGCATCTAACTGTCGACTGCAAATCGATGCGTCAGCACAAAAATGCTGCATTGCGACGCATAAAAGAGAGAGATCTTACATGAATACTTTTGGACTGCACATTTGATATAAATATCGGAAATTGACTTTTTTGATGATGCAGTATGGCGCGAAACACTCAATCGATATATGAGTATTCGATTGGTTATCTACGGCGCCGTATCAGATATTTGTTGAATGATTTGATCAAATATATTTGTACAGTAGAAGTAGATATAGATGAAAATTAGGTAAGTCTTATTTATATTATTATTATTATTATTATTATTATTATTATACTTTCGGCTGGGGGGGAAGGGATTTTGAAACGTATTTAATGCAGTTCTTGGTCGCTCGTTGCATCAGTCGTTTTGCAACAAAGACATTTAGTGGACAATTATTATTTTGAGAAGAATGCACAGTGCTGAAGGAAAACGTATGAACTATTACGTACTAGTGCAAGATGATGCTCCACCGTACAAGAAAAAAGGTAAGTCTCAATAATTATCTCCTTGTAAATCATTTATCATTAATTGTGTATTGCAACCGCGTTAAATTATTTATGTTTTACAGTGTATCGTAACCTCGTTGTACAGCCCGTATTTTAGGGCGAAGATATGCCTTGACGTCAACGTCTTTTAAGTACTTGGAGATTGGGATCAGCGTAGGACTGGTATCCACAGTGCAACTAGTCCTCGGTGACAATCGTGGCAATCAATTGGTCTTACACTCGGCAATTTGGGGAGGATTGATGGCAAAACGTGAAGATATTTTACAACTTTTGCAAACAACCGAGGTGTCATCCTCTCCGCTATGGATTCGCGATTTGGCGGTGGAATGGTGTACAATGTACGGCAAGAAGCTTTTAAAACTCACATTATCCGGTAACTGCATGTACTTGCAACCAGCTACAGTGGAACATTTGTTTATTCTCGAGGATTGCATTGACCATATGTACTCATGGTTATATGAAAATACACACATTGTTAATACAAAATGTAGAAATTTTGTAAAAATTCTTCGAGAGAAGAATATCACTGTAACGGATAATGCTATATCGACGATACGCAATATCGGGGACTTTGACGGTGGTTCACTCATCGATTGCGAGCTATTGACGTGCACAATGAATAATATTATCTATGAAGTATTGAACAAATAATCTGTACATGTAACATTTTCAAAGGAATCAGTGCGCTTACGCCCTATTGTCAGCAACATTGGGGAACCTACCTACCAGTTAGCCCGCTATCTCACCAAACCCCTCCAGAAATTTAGTGGTCTCAATGATTCCCATATCAAGAATTCAACGGATTTCGTGAATAAGATCACAAAAATCAAGATGAATACTAATGATATCCTAGTGAATTTCGATGTAGTCTCACTGTTTACTAATGTTCCAGTCCAGGATACTTTGAACATCATCAAGAATTCCGAGGAAATTCCTGCCAACCTCTTCCCACTAATAGAACACTGCTTAACTTCAACTTATTTTCAGTTCCAAGGAGAGTTTTTCGAACAAACCTCTGGAGTGGCGATGGGATCTCCTATATCTCCTATCATCGCAAACATCTTTATGGAACATTTTGAGAATGAAGTTTTGAGGAACGCACCACTGAAACCATCCACATGGTTTCGGTATGTTGACGATACTTTCGTAATTTGGAATCATGGCAGGGAAACTCTTTCTCAGTTTCTCGGGTTTCTCAATTCAAAACATCTCAGTATTCAGTTCACAATGAAGTGGAACAAAATAATCAAATACCCTTTCTGGATGTGCTAGTCCAAAAGAACCAAGATGGCACCTTAGGTCACCAGGTCTACCGAAAACCAACACACACGAACCGATATCTACATGCAACCTCTCATCATCATCCCTCGCAAAAGAATTCTGTCATAAGTTCATTGGTTTACAGAGCGCTCACAATTTCGGAACCATCTTCTCTGGATGGAGAACTAGAACACCTCAGTACAGCCTTAACCAAAAATGGATACAGCAAAAACATCTCCCAAATAATAAAAAACCAGAATAACAGAATTGTCAGTTCTAAAAACACTGACACACTAGATGAAGAGAGAGAAAAGAGAAAGACGGCTGTCTTTCCATACCTCCAGGGCATAACAGAACCTATCAGCAGGATTCTGGATAAACACAAAATCAAAGTAATCTTTAAACCCCATAGGAAGTTTTCCCATTTACTACTAAATCCGAAGGATCAGAAATCATGCCTAGAAACATCAAGTGTATGTAAGATCCCTTGCTCTTATGGTAAAGTTTATATAGGAGAAACCGGGAGGAAGATCAGTACGCAAATCAAGGAACACCAGCGATGTACCAAGTATGGTCACTTTACTCAATCAGCCCTAGCTGAACACTGGATGGAGACTGGACACTCCGTACAATATGACAAAGCCACCAGATTGGCTCCCTCACAGAGTTATTTTGCCAGAAAACATCGTGAAGGTCTAGAAATTTTAAAACATCTCAACAACCTCAACTGAGACAAAGGTATGCAAGTAAACTCTATTTGGCATACTGCCCTCCCGGTTTTTTAATTGACCAGCTGATCAATTAAAATACGCTGATTGGCTGGATTCAAGCCTCGTCCCCTACTCCCTAAACGCCATCTACACAAAGGGGGGAGGGGGCATATAAGGACTACCTTTACCCAAGGGAGCTCAGTATCAGAGTTCTCAGCCCTGATGATGCAAACTGCAACGTTTGCAAAACGTCGGCACATCGCTGATTCAAGACACGTCTTCATTCCGGAAGCAATACCTAGACATTGTATCAATGGCCGTGAAAGCCTTAAATCTAGTGATTTACTTGTATTTTATTTACTTTTAAAACAGGCAAATATTTATTTAAACAGTTTTTACATTTAAAAACACTAATTTTCTCCTTGTAAAGAAATCATTTGTTTATTCTTATATATATA
>NW_022639520.1:411800-421813 GCF_010583005.1 Odontomachus brunneus | reverse complement strand
TATATATATATATATATATATATATATATATATATATATATATATATTGCGACGCTATTTCTTACCGACCGTAAAAGCGTCGGCAAATTTCCGCCGATTTCCGACACACGACCACGAGAACGCGAGAGGTTGCGCGCCAGGTGCGAGAAAAGGCCGCACCACCTCACGAAACGAAAATCACAAAACGAAGCGAAAGGAACTGTCTAAATCTCGGTCGTGTCGGAGAGGTCGTACGGGACCGGTAGCTCTAGGGAAATTTGAGTCGGAGACGGGAGAGGTTCTGGTGGAAGTCGCGAGAGAAATCAAAGTCGAAAATTTACAAAAAATTTTGGTGATAACAGCCGTTTTATTTGGTCGGGACTCGTACGTCCTGGTAACGTTCGCGTTACACGAAATTTGGGTGTAGGAGAGCTCACGCGATAAGTCACAGTGTTCTCCCGACAGCCGATAGTTCGTTGTCGACGGTATTACTCGTAACCCGAGGGCGCTCCCTCGGTCGCAAAAATTCGTAGCCGCTCCGCGAGGACGAGACGATACAACGCGAGATAATACAGTGAGCAGGTGTGACGATGCACACCTGCATCGTCACTACTCCGGCCCGACCGACCATCAGTCGGGCCGTGCACCGGCGCGTTGCTCCAACCTAAACGCCGCAAGGCCTAATCAAAACAACGCGTAAACAAAGCGAGCGAAGAACGCGCGACAACACGATAACATTATCATAAAAGCAGCAAGCAAGAGCGAGCGCCGCGGGCACGCGACAAGCACGTGCACAGTGAGCGGAGACAAAGCGGCGTCGAGTATATAATCCGTGACGCCAAATTAATCGAGACCAGACTGATCCGGACCGTCAACCGAACTCGATGCTACACAGTGGAGAGCTAGGCCTACGACCGACTCGTATCTGTTTCCTCAACCTACCGAATATCCCATCCTCGCAAGCAAGGACCGAAGCCAGTACGTTAGCTGCGCTCTGTCGATCTTTATCGACTCTTGTTTGCATCCCGTCAACGCCTCGAACAAGGACCGAAACCAGTAAGTTAGCTGCGCTCTGTCGAGCTTTCTCGACCCTTGTTCTCAGCCTCGCGACGAGCGAGATCGGGGGCGAATACGTCGATATTCGACTACGCACTCCCCATCTCGTCTCTTGCAGCGCCGACGTAAAAACGAGCGCATCTCCGCCAAGAACGCGAATACAGCGTACCGTGCTCGATACCGCCAACACCGCGCGGTCCCCGCGACCGGTCGCGCGAGCCGCGCGCGAATCGCGATACGCGACCGCCTGCCAAATCTCCGAGGCGAGCCTAGCCTTCGCGCTATACGCTCCGCCTACCGTCTCAGCTGCCGCGGCATACCGAAACCGCGACCCGGTAACTGGCGCCGTCACCCAGGAGAACTGTACACTAATACGCGACTACTCTGTTCCAAGGCTTAATAAACCTTTTTGTTATTTTTGTTTATTCCAATCCGCGTCATCTTATTTCACGAACCCGGACTCCGGTGAGCGAACAATTCCGTGGCAATGACACCAACCGACACGCGGAGCTCGGTTGTTACACAGGTAAGAGGTCTTACAAGGTTCGGCAGTTCGCCCTCCGCGGTCACCGAGCTGTGGCGTAATCCTCCACTCGGCGATCCTCCTATTCGGTCCCGTCGGCTCTCTCTCTCTCTCTCTTCCACTCTCTCTCTCTCTCCTTCTCGCTCCCGCACCCACGCTCTCTTTCTCTCCCTCTCACTCTAACTGGCTCGCGGTATCTCGAAGCGGTATTACTTTCCGTAACACGGCTCGCAGGTTCGCGTGGTCGCCTCGGTGTTAAACGCAAGATTGCCGGATCGGCCTCTCATCTCGGGATCACCGATCCGCCTCTCGTCCTCGCCGTCACACTCGCCTGGTCTTCAGTTCCTCGTCGAAGCTCGAAACTCCGGTAGCGGTTGTTGTTATAGTCCCGAGATGTCAATCGTCTCGAGACAATTTCGATTTCGATAATGTACCTCGTGGCCTTGATTCGAGATACATCCTCGCTTCTCACCGGTATCTTTTATGGAGCAATATTGTACTCTGGTCTTAGCTATGCGGGCCCCTGGCCCTTCGCCGCTGCACTCGCAAAACGTCAAGCTGAAACGTAAATATCGTGATTGTATCGGAGCTCGGCGTAACGGTGATAATTATCGTGTTGCCGAATATTCGTGAGCAATCGAATATTTTGGCATGCGACAGACGGCTCCAAAACATTCTATATTCGATAGCGATCGAATATTCGAGAATGACTCAGTTAATCGGCGTGAGCAAAATTACGAGAGCGATCATTTAAGCGGTAGCGGCGGTGGCGTGGCTGATAACCCTCCATCTCACGTCGTCCTCAGGCTTCTTCTGCTTCGATGATCGGCAAAGGGAAGCCTGGGGACACAAAGCTCGGGGACGCGATGACCAACCTATCTGCTCCAAATTTTCCGAAATTCTTAACGGGTGGCAAGAACACCGAAAAAGACGCGAGACGCGATGACGGAAATATTCGTGAAGTCGGCGCGCCTTATTCTGTGACGGGCGCCTCCACGGCTGCCACGTCACAACTCCCCCCTCCCCGGGGAGGACCGAATAGGTCTTTTGGTCACGGTACGAGGCCGCTGACCACCTATCTGCTCACCAAATGGAAATTACGCGTTTGTTCTCGGCCTGTACTACTGGCGAGAGTTCTCCGGTAGTTGTTGACTTTACATGTTGTCTCGTCCACGAGATGGGGCGATACTCTGAGGGACACGACATCCTTCCGCGAGAGCGCGCTTTTTCTCCCATTCTCTCTCGACGATGGGAGTTTCGGTAGAGAACGAGAGAAGAGAGGACCATCGGAAAAAGAGGGAATTGCAAAAAGAACAACGGGTTACTTTTTCCTTCCGTCGGAGTCTCGTCTCCTTTTATTTCATCGCCTTTATCCTACATCAAACAAGCAAAAAAAGAAACGGAAGACAAAAAAAAATATATGTAGCACGCCGGAAATCCCAGACGAGAGCCTAATATGACGAAAGACGATTGATAGCCGTTAACGCGACGGGTCTCTCACAACGCCGGCGGAGCCAACTTTCCCTCGCCGTCCCATCCGTAGAACGGAAACGAACGGGGCCGCGGCTCCTATCCTCCTCTCCGAGAGTCCTTTTCACCGCTGTCTCTCCTGGGACGGAACAGATCCTGGTCCCGTCAGTCCTCCCGGTACTACGGACAGTCCCGAAGGGTGGTTCCGGTACTGCCACAGCGGTAACAGAAGTCACCGGCTCGGGGTCGTGGACATTTGGTGCTGGCGCTCTCTGCAGTTCCGTCATCCCTCCGCCCTCTTACCCGACGCGGATCGTCGGGGCCTCGCGGTCCCTGCTAACTCGATCGGAGCGCCCCGAGTGGTGGTTTGCGCGGTGTCCGGGCTGCCCTCCGGTTACTCCCGGGGACGTCCACTCTTTATTTCCATCTCGAATCGTCGGCGAGCCTGGATCAGGAGGTCCTTATATATATCCCACCATCTCTCGGTCTGCGTCTGCACGTGGTGCGCCGCTCGGACCAGGGGGTGGGTTTGAATTTCTGCATCCTCCATGGGCGGGATCTCCCGCATCACGACCCCCCGAGTGGTGGTCGTCTCAGCTAAATGGATATCCCAGGTCCCGGGCTCCCTCCCAGAAGTCCGGGTGGTCGTTCATGAACGAGATGAAGATCTCGCGGTAGCGCCGGCGGAATTCCGTCCATCAGCGGTGCGTCTCCGACGACATCCGGTATGTTTTTCTCGACAGCTACTGACTTAAGAGAACAAGGTTCCACGTACGGTTTCAGTTCTTTCACGTGGACCCTCCCCACGAGATTCCCATCTAATCTCGCGAGCTCGCACACGACCGCCGATCTCGATTTTACTATCTTGAAGGGCCCCTGAAACTTTGGGGCCAATTTGGCGGCCGTGTGCTAAGCCGCGGACGATAATACATGCTGTCGCCTTAACACTAAATCTCCCGGACAATAACTAGCATGGTGTTTTCTTAAATTGTAATACGTGAATTGCCGCTGATAAACGGCCTCTAAATTTTCGACCACCCACGCATGCAGTTCGATAAGTTTCGTATCCGCTCGGACCAATGAGCCGAATCCTGTTGTTCAACACTAACATTCGCGGTCCTACGATTTCCTAGTACTTGCGACGGTCCAAGATTTCGCGACCAAGATTTAAAAAGGCGGGAGAAGTTCCGATCGACGAGTGGTGCGTAGTGTTATACGCGAAGCGGAAGTCATTAATGTGCGCGTCTCACTCGCGATGGTCTCTATCGAGGAACGCCACGATCATCGTCTTCAGGATTCGGTTTACCAGCTCGACTGGATTAACTTGCGGGTGATACGGCGGGACGGTAACATGATATATCCCACGTGATTTCCTCGATATTCTTATTCACGAATTCTGTTGTCTGTCAACAGAATCTTCGGTGTCCCCCAGCACGATAACACAAGGTCGTCAAGAGCCGCTTGTATGAGCCTTCCGTTCGCGGCACGCAAGGTACGGCACTCTATCCATTTCGAGAATAAATTTTGAATCACCAAGAGATAAGAATGACCGGCCTTGCTCTGCGGCAACGGGTCCATGACGTCGGCAGCAACCACTGTCCATGGCGTTTTGACAACCCTTCGCCCCATAAGGGACCTGCTAGCTCACCTTAGTTCGCTGACAGACATCATACGCTCTAACATAACCGACGATATCTCGATACATGTTGGACCAATAGTACGCGACAGCGAGACGGTGAAACGTCTTGTCGAAAATGGCCGCTTGATGATGATTATGGGATTCCTCGAGCGCTTCCCTATGTAACTCACGCGGAAGCACTCACTTCCAGCGATCCAAATCCTCCACCAAATCGGAAATTATTCTCGTCGGGCGCAAGAAATAAAGACGGTTTTCGACGATACGCCACGTCGGAAGCCGATTCGGATCCTTTGCGAACTCGTTTACGGCATTACTGGTCATTCGTATCTAATTATTGCTTCGAGATCGCGTTCGTTTCTTATCGCGACGGCCGCCAAGGTAGTCTCGGAATCCCCCTCGTACATCCGCGATAGTGCATTGGGAACATGATGAAGAGCTCCCTTTCAATGTACGATCTCGTAGTCGTATTCGAGGAGCTCTAAGGCCCAACGTGCAAGTCGACCTGGGGTTACTCAGATTATGTAACCACCGTAAACTATTGTGATCCGTGATCACAGTAAAACGGTAGCCCTCCAAGTACGGTCGAAATTTCTTAATCGTCCACACGATAGCTAAGCATTCGAACTCCGTTGTGCTGTATCTCTTTTCAGTATCCGAGAGCGTACGGCTGGCATACGTGATGACCCATTCGACGCCGTCAATAGTCTGTGTCAACACAGCCCCCAAGCCCACGGTGCTCGCATCGGTCTGCAGCACGAACGGTAGCTCGAAATTCGAACACGAAAGTATCGGCGCGTGGTCAAATCCAATTGGATCTTCTCGAAAGCGGTCCCTTATTCGGTACCTCACTCCCATCACTTGCCCTTCCGCAGCAAGCGCGTGAGTGGTTCGCTAATCGTCGCAAAACTCGGTAAAAAGCGACGATACCATGACGCCATATCTAAGAAGCGGCGTAGCTGCTTAAGGTTGGCAGGCGCCGGGTAATCGAGAAGAGGCTTCTCGTCAAACCGGCAGAATTAATTCTCGTGAAGACGCACGACAGCCATTCGAGATGTTCGTCGAAATTTGAGGTCACTACCACGATATTGTCTAAATATACGAACGCGTGGAGCTCCATTTCGGGACCGATTAATTTATCTAACAACCGTTGAAAGGTTGCCCGGAGCCCCCGATAGTCCATACGACATTTGCGTAAGCTGGTAGTGACCCTTTCCTGGCAATGAGAACGCGGTAATCTCTCGACTATTCTTTGCTAGCGGTACCTGGAAGTAAGCTTGACTTAAGTCGATAGTCGAGATATACCGAGCCGATCGCAATTTGTCTAATATACCCGTCATGTTCGGTAACGGATACGCGTCTTTCTTCGAGATGTTATTGACTTTTCGGAAATCAACAGAAACGGTAGCTGTTGCTCGGTTTCTTCACTATTATAATTGGATTAGACCACTCGCTCTTAGACAGTTCTATAATTCCGATCGATAGCATTTTATCGACCTTCCCACGGATCGCCTCTTGCACTCTAGGCGATACTAAGTAACAGCGTTGCCTAATCGGAGAGTGATTCCCGACGTCAATGCGATATTCGGTAAGCGACGTGACGCCGTGACTCTCGATAGCAGTCGGTATAATCGTGGTCAAAAATTCTTTTAATTTTTCATCCTCTAAGCGCGATAATTCCGAGACCCCGCAACATCGCTTTTCTTATTCGCGTTCGTTGCAGAAAATATATCGGATCGCCGCGTCTCTCGCAAAAGACCACCCGTTTCACGATAACAAAAATCGATAACAATATCAAAAGTAGCGAGAAAGTCCATCCCGAGAACGACCGGGACTGCGAGACTCGGTAGTAAGCCGACGGGAAGCGTGCGTGTTTGTCCCTGCAAATCGATAGCTACTTCTGCCGTACCGCTTAGCGATACCACCTTCCCATCCGTCAGGCGAATCCGGGAATCGAGATCGTGCGACATTGGCAGCTCTAAGTCTCGAATTAGTTCGATACCTTCTTTGCCAAAAAAGGTTCGATCCGAACCGGTATCGACTAATCCGAGCAGACACTGTTCACCAATGAAAAATTCCAAGTACTGCAGGGACGCACGCTCCCTTATTTGACGCACACCGATCCGATAATTTTCTGCTTTTTCTCACGGGCCTCGGGATCAGGAGAAGGCGTAGGGACCCGATATACCGTCTTCCTCCCCCGTTTCCCGCACATGAAGGGCACGTCCGCACCGTTTGTTGCGCGCGTCCAGACCGGTAGCAGTGGACGCGCGGGGGCTCGCCACGTTCACGCGAAAAATAACCGGTCGCGTCACAGTTTCAATACTTAGCGTTGGTCCTGCTCCACGACGCCTGTCGTGAGGTAGAGGCCTCCGTGGTCTCCCGCGAAGCCTCACTTCTCGCCCCCGCCCCCGTATTCCCCGCTTGCCGGAAATCTTGGGCGGCCGATGGACGGGTCGCTCTTGCAGGAGTTTGCCGGGTCGTCCTATCTGGTCGACGCGGAGCCTCAGCGGCGCGCGGCGCTCCCTTTCACGAACAGGCTCCGATTCTCGTACTCGAAAATCGGGTCTGGTCTCGTCCGTCATCGTCGTAGACGGCCTCTACGAACGCGATGGCAGCCGGTACGCGAAGTCCGGAAACGCTCGGGTGGTGGCGGCGCGCGATATTGACTCGCGACGAGGTAACTGCGCTCTACTGTAGTCACGAGTCTCTCGAGAGCGCGGAAATCCATGAAATCATCGTAGTGAACGGCGATCTGGAGACGCGACAGCATGTTGCGATGCGCGTAATTTAGTTGTTCAACCCGACTCCACGGCGGATCGAGTTGGCCGAACAACCCTATTAGATACGTTAAGGGGGGTTTCTACCTTGTTGGGTCAAAAAAATCGATTTTTTTACATATTCTTAAAGATTGTATTTTCAAAAATATGTGGTAAAAATTTCAAGTCAAAATTCGAAAAATTGATCGAGTTACAGCCTGTTGAAAAGTCAGGTAGCCTTGCGGAGCACTAGGGCGGAGCGCTGCGGCTTATATGCTTATATGCATTACAAGAAAAACTATTAAAATTGCATTATTTTTGGCAGCATGCATTTTCATTGAAGGTTTTAATTCTGTGTTTCGAATAATGGAGGCCATGGGAATTAAGATTGGGATAAACGTGTTAATAATGGCTACCAGACGAGACAATAAACGGATAAGAAACGCTGACAAACGTGCTCTATAAGCTTCAAAAGAAGCCCGATCTGCCCGTCGATTGGAGATTGCAACAAAAAACGAGCTATATGAAGAGGAAGAGGTACTATACGGTCCTGGGATCGCCGACTAGCTGTACTACTTAAACTTTAAACGCGTTTTTCTCAAAACAACGTTTTTGAAGTTGGTGGAAGTTCTGCACAAGTCCCAATTCATGCGATCGATATGATTTTGGTCTTAAAATGTTCGGAAATACCGCCTCTCTAAAGTAGACTAGAATAAAAAGAAAATATTGAAAACTTTTTGTTTATGAATAAATAACTGCAACAATTTTTCGTAAAAATAACACATTTTTTGTTTAAATGACTACAACTTACTCAAAAATTTTTATAATTTTGTTATTTTAGTCTATATGAAGCATAAACCTCTATAGATTATAAAAAATTTTTGTTTTTTTTTTTCAAGTATTTTTCAGCCTCTACCAGCTGGCCATCTCGTTCCGCCGCACACTCCGCCCACCCGGCCCACCCAGCTTGTCTATTACTTAAATTGTTGTAGTGATTTTTTTTATGTTTAATTAAGATAAATTTAAATGTATTCTAAATTTTAGAATTTTATCTTTAATAGTTCCTTTTCTATAAATTCCAAAAAATTACCCTGGCCAACAAAGTAGAAACTCCTCTTAAATAGTCGGCGACGAACTCGTGCTCGCCCTGCGTACGACGCATTATTTCGTCTTGCAGGGCGAACTAATAGTCGGGGTCGCCGAAACGCGCGCGCATTGCCGCCTCAAATTCGCGCCACGCAACCCAACGCGACCGCTTAATCCTGTACCAGTGGAGCGCGACACCGGTAAGGAAAAACGGGAGGCATTTGAATAAGTCCTCGTCGGAAATCGGTACTAATTCTCGACCTTTCTCAATCCGCATGAAGAAAGTCTCTACGTCGCATCCCCGCGCTCCCGAGAAGCTGATACTCCAGCGATGCATGGTGTGGTATGCGTCGCTGGCCGATAACGGGCGCTCTTGGTAACGCGGCCGATAATCTGACGAGGATGGCCAGTACGCGGCCTGCGGCTCGAAGATAGGCGTGAACGCGCGATAATTGTATCTGCGGCGGCGGCAATATTCTCGTGGGCGACGGAACGATGGTTGGCGGCTTGGCGAGGTGTTCGGTTTTTCGCGGTAGCGACCCCACTGGCTCGCGGTTCGATAGCGGATGGTTAAGATCGTCTTGATCCGGTAGCCCTCGCCCCGCCAAGCCGCTCGCTCCGTCCGCGGGAGCCTCCTCGATCGGAAGCTCGAACTCCGCCTGCGTGGTCGCGTCACTGCGGGAGAGGGCGGCGGAGGAACATGACGTCCCGCTCGCTCATATCGCAAAATTCGCCCTCTTAGGGCCGACGCGGAGCCCGCGGTATGGAGGCCTCGCGCGGCGGCTTGATCCTGTAGCTGCTCGATCGACAGCTCTAGGATCCACGCGTTGGAATCGCGCATTTCTGACATTGCGGGACAATCTCGTTCACGATCCTCGACACTATCCTTTCGACGCGCGGCACTCAATAATTGGCACGTCCGCGATCACCGCTCACAATTACTTCGCGAAAATTACGCTACTCGCGGGACACCCGGTACGCGGAACCGTCGCAAGAAATCGCGCAAGGATCGCACGCCCCCGTCGTAACACTCGCGTACCCGCACAATATTCGCGTACTGTCATTTGCCTTCCTAAACGCGGGAGACGCCTTGTTTATCCTGCTTCGCGGCAATAAACGGCAGAAATTATAATGAGCGAGGGAGCCGATAACGGTATTCTCGACACAAGATATCAAACAAACAACAAAGAAAAGCGGATAATTAAGAAAGACCGATACGGTACCTTCGACACAAAAATTAAATAATAATAGAAAAAAAACAGACCAAGCAATCACTTAAAAAAAGAATTAAGAAGAGAAAAGAGAAGAGGAAAAAAAGATTTTCCAATAATTGGATAAAAGAAAAAAATAATTTCCGCGGACATAATAAAATTATATGTGATGTTGAGGCGACACACGAAATTCTGGGACGACAAGATATCGAGCGACGCAGTTCTTCGTCACCATTTTACTAAATCAATCTCACAAAAAAAAAACTGTAATAAAAATGTCACACCGATAGCAC
>NW_022639520.1:411677-411790 GCF_010583005.1 Odontomachus brunneus | reverse complement strand
CTCTCTCTCTCTCTCTCTCTCTCTCTCTCTCTCTCTCTCTCTCGCACTATCGTCACTCTCTCTCTCCGTCCGCTCTCGCTCCGCACTCTCTCACTCCGTTCTCTCGCGTCCTC
>NW_022639520.1:407585-411667 GCF_010583005.1 Odontomachus brunneus | reverse complement strand
CCGAGAACGACCGGGACTGCGAGACTCGGTAGTAAGCCGACGGGAAGCGTGCGTGTTTGTCCCTGCAAATCGATAGCTACTTCTGCCGTACCGCTTAGCGATACCACCTTCCCATCCGTCAGGCGAATCCGGGAATCGAGATCGTGCGACATTGGCAGCTCTAAGTCTCGAATTAGTTCGATACCTTCTTTGCCAAAAAAGGTTCGATCCGAACCGGTATCGACTAATCCGAGCAGACACTGTTCACCAATGAAAAATTCCAAGTACTGCAGGGACGCACGCTCCCTTATTTGACGCACACCGATCCGATAATTTTCTGCTTTTTCTCACGGGCCTCGGGATCAGGAGAAGGCGTAGGGACCCGATATACCGTCTTCCTCCCCCGTTTCCCGCACATGAAGGGCACGTCCGCACCGTTTGTTGCGCGCGTCCAGACCGGTAGCAGTGGACGCGCGGGGGCTCGCCACGTTCACGCGAAAAATAACCGGTCGCGTCACAGTTTCAATACTTAGCGTTGGTCCTGCTCCACGACGCCTGTCGTGAGGTAGAGGCCTCCGTGGTCTCCCGCGAAGCCTCACTTCTCGCCCCCGCCCCCGTATTCCCCGCTTGCCGGAAATCTTGGGCGGCCGATGGACGGGTCGCTCTTGCAGGAGTTTGCCGGGTCGTCCTATCTGGTCGACGCGGAGCCTCAGCGGCGCGCGGCGCTCCCTTTCACGAACAGGCTCCGATTCTCGTACTCGAAAATCGGGTCTGGTCTCGTCCGTCATCGTCGTAGACGGCCTCTACGAACGCGATGGCAGCCGGTACGCGAAGTCCGGAAACGCTCGGGTGGTGGCGGCGCGCGATATTGACTCGCGACGAGGTAACTGCGCTCTACTGTAGTCACGAGTCTCTCGAGAGCGCGGAAATCCATGAAATCATCGTAGTGAACGGCGATCTGGAGACGCGACAGCATGTTGCGATGCGCGTAATTTAGTTGTTCAACCCGACTCCACGGCGGATCGAGTTGGCCGAACAACCCTATTAGATACGTTAAGGGGGGTTTCTACCTTGTTGGGTCAAAAAAATCGATTTTTTTACATATTCTTAAAGATTGTATTTTCAAAAATATGTGGTAAAAATTTCAAGTCAAAATTCGAAAAATTGATCGAGTTACAGCCTGTTGAAAAGTCAGGTAGCCTTGCGGAGCACTAGGGCGGAGCGCTGCGGCTTATATGCTTATATGCATTACAAGAAAAACTATTAAAATTGCATTATTTTTGGCAGCATGCATTTTCATTGAAGGTTTTAATTCTGTGTTTCGAATAATGGAGGCCATGGGAATTAAGATTGGGATAAACGTGTTAATAATGGCTACCAGACGAGACAATAAACGGATAAGAAACGCTGACAAACGTGCTCTATAAGCTTCAAAAGAAGCCCGATCTGCCCGTCGATTGGAGATTGCAACAAAAAACGAGCTATATGAAGAGGAAGAGGTACTATACGGTCCTGGGATCGCCGACTAGCTGTACTACTTAAACTTTAAACGCGTTTTTCTCAAAACAACGTTTTTGAAGTTGGTGGAAGTTCTGCACAAGTCCCAATTCATGCGATCGATATGATTTTGGTCTTAAAATGTTCGGAAATACCGCCTCTCTAAAGTAGACTAGAATAAAAAGAAAATATTGAAAACTTTTTGTTTATGAATAAATAACTGCAACAATTTTTCGTAAAAATAACACATTTTTTGTTTAAATGACTACAACTTACTCAAAAATTTTTATAATTTTGTTATTTTAGTCTATATGAAGCATAAACCTCTATAGATTATAAAAAATTTTTGTTTTTTTTTTTCAAGTATTTTTCAGCCTCTACCAGCTGGCCATCTCGTTCCGCCGCACACTCCGCCCACCCGGCCCACCCAGCTTGTCTATTACTTAAATTGTTGTAGTGATTTTTTTTATGTTTAATTAAGATAAATTTAAATGTATTCTAAATTTTAGAATTTTATCTTTAATAGTTCCTTTTCTATAAATTCCAAAAAATTACCCTGGCCAACAAAGTAGAAACTCCTCTTAAATAGTCGGCGACGAACTCGTGCTCGCCCTGCGTACGACGCATTATTTCGTCTTGCAGGGCGAACTAATAGTCGGGGTCGCCGAAACGCGCGCGCATTGCCGCCTCAAATTCGCGCCACGCAACCCAACGCGACCGCTTAATCCTGTACCAGTGGAGCGCGACACCGGTAAGGAAAAACGGGAGGCATTTGAATAAGTCCTCGTCGGAAATCGGTACTAATTCTCGACCTTTCTCAATCCGCATGAAGAAAGTCTCTACGTCGCATCCCCGCGCTCCCGAGAAGCTGATACTCCAGCGATGCATGGTGTGGTATGCGTCGCTGGCCGATAACGGGCGCTCTTGGTAACGCGGCCGATAATCTGACGAGGATGGCCAGTACGCGGCCTGCGGCTCGAAGATAGGCGTGAACGCGCGATAATTGTATCTGCGGCGGCGGCAATATTCTCGTGGGCGACGGAACGATGGTTGGCGGCTTGGCGAGGTGTTCGGTTTTTCGCGGTAGCGACCCCACTGGCTCGCGGTTCGATAGCGGATGGTTAAGATCGTCTTGATCCGGTAGCCCTCGCCCCGCCAAGCCGCTCGCTCCGTCCGCGGGAGCCTCCTCGATCGGAAGCTCGAACTCCGCCTGCGTGGTCGCGTCACTGCGGGAGAGGGCGGCGGAGGAACATGACGTCCCGCTCGCTCATATCGCAAAATTCGCCCTCTTAGGGCCGACGCGGAGCCCGCGGTATGGAGGCCTCGCGCGGCGGCTTGATCCTGTAGCTGCTCGATCGACAGCTCTAGGATCCACGCGTTGGAATCGCGCATTTCTGACATTGCGGGACAATCTCGTTCACGATCCTCGACACTATCCTTTCGACGCGCGGCACTCAATAATTGGCACGTCCGCGATCACCGCTCACAATTACTTCGCGAAAATTACGCTACTCGCGGGACACCCGGTACGCGGAACCGTCGCAAGAAATCGCGCAAGGATCGCACGCCCCCGTCGTAACACTCGCGTACCCGCACAATATTCGCGTACTGTCATTTGCCTTCCTAAACGCGGGAGACGCCTTGTTTATCCTGCTTCGCGGCAATAAACGGCAGAAATTATAATGAGCGAGGGAGCCGATAACGGTATTCTCGACACAAGATATCAAACAAACAACAAAGAAAAGCGGATAATTAAGAAAGACCGATACGGTACCTTCGACACAAAAATTAAATAATAATAGAAAAAAAACAGACCAAGCAATCACTTAAAAAAAGAATTAAGAAGAGAAAAGAGAAGAGGAAAAAAAGATTTTCCAATAATTGGATAAAAGAAAAAAATAATTTCCGCGGACATAATAAAATTATATGTGATGTTGAGGCGACACACGAAATTCTGGGACGACAAGATATCGAGCGACGCAGTTCTTCGTCACCATTTTACTAAATCAATCTCACAAAAAAAAAACTGTAATAAAAATGTCACACCGATAGCACAGAAAAACACAAATGGCGAGGAGACGTCACCGGCAATAGGACGAGAACACACCACCAACAGACAGAGCAACCGCAAGTTGTACCCTACGACGATGTCGAGCTCCAAATTCACTTCCCGACGGTCACCGATTTTTGACTCCGTTGTCCCGTCAGACCCCACGTTGGGCGCCAAAAATTTGCGACGCTATTTTCTACCGACTGCAAAAACGTCGGCAAATTTACGCCGATCTCCGATGCACGGCCACGAGAACGCGAGAGGTTGGGCGCCAGGTACGGAAAAAGGCTGCACCACCTCACAAAAAGTTATGAAACGAAGCAACAGAAACCATTTAAATCTTGGTCGTGTCGGAGAAGTCATATGGGACCGGTAGCTTTAGGGAAATTTGAGTCGGAGACGGGAGGGGTTCTGGAAATATTTGCGAAGTCGGCGCGCCTTACTCTGTGACGGGCGCCTCCACGGCTGCGACGTCACTATATATATATATATATATATATATATATATATATATATATATATATATATATATATATATATACATACATAGAGAGAG
>NW_022639520.1:400539-403416 GCF_010583005.1 Odontomachus brunneus | reverse complement strand
TCTCTCTCTCTCTCTCTCTCTCTCTCTCTCTCTCTCTCCCTCTCTCTCTCCCTCTGCTCTCTCTTTCTTTTTATTGCTTCTACTTACAATAACATTGTAATATAATATATTGTTTCTTTCTCTATTAACTATTATATATTGTTAATAATTTCATCGAGCATAACAACTACAACATCTTTGGAGCATTTTGGAGTGTATTTTTCCTTTCTTTTTATTTTCGAATAAGCGGTCTCGATAATCTTTTCAATGGTAAATCACAAGCTTCTCTCTCTCTCTCTCTCTCTCTCTCTCTCTCTCTCTCTCTCTCTCTCTCCCTCCTCTCTCTCTTTCTTTCACTCTCTGGCGGTACGGTACTTAAGTCTGAAGAGGATCTATTCGCGGCAATGGTCGCGGCAAGGCTGTCAGCTGTTTCTTCCTGGGGGAATCGCGTATCCTCGCGGATCCTCCCTCGTCGCTGCCCCCCTCGTCCTGGGGTCGTCGATCGTCGAGAATCGGCAAATTTCGGTAATATTGTCTCGAGACACTTTTCGTCTCGAGACATTGTTGACATCGGGAGTTCGCATGTTGTCTCTCCCGGCTCTTCCGTTTTTTTCCTGCCGGGTTTCTCGCGACGGTTGCTTCGCTAAAAGTAAATACAGCTGATCCGTCTAAGCGCGATACTGTATTATAACTACGATAGCTTCTCAGCGATAGAATATTCTCTATTGCTGAGCGCCCGATAATTCGCGATAATATATTTGAATCACCAAAGTACGAGAGTGCGATTCACCTGAGTGAGGGCTTCGCTCGTGGTCGTCCTCTGCATCCTCCCTCCTCGGTGTCCTCTGCTCCTCGTCCTGATGGCCGGCAAGGGACGTCGAGGGGTACAAAATTCGGGACGCGCTGACCTTCGCATCTGCTCCGCTTGCAAAAATCGCTTCTTCGCTTTGTTCTAAATATTCACAACAAACAATCCGACGGAACGCGATATTCGGCAAGGTCTCGAAAAACCGTTAGCGACACGGCACGCAACAAACATTCTCACTAATCGGTACGGGGTTTTTGAGACGGGCGCCTCCACGGCTGCCACGTCACAACTCCCCCCTCCCCGGGGAAGACCGCCCCGGTCGTCTTAGCCATGGGCTCGCCATGACCGCCCGTCTGCTCACAAAATTTTATGCTTTCGCGGCGCGTGCTCGCGGTAATCTCTGCGAGCTGTTCGCGATATTCTTCGATTCCTTCCGTCTCGTCTCGCGGCACGGCGATTGTGAGGGGCACGACTTCCCTCGTCGATCCTCCGCGAGAACGATATTTTCGCGTGGTCTCTCGCCTGAGGTTTAGGAGTGGAGGGGAAGGTCACTAAATTGGAGACTTTTTTTTTCTTTTCCTTACGCCTTCTTTATTCTGGCCTACAGCGGAGAGAAAAAAAAAGAACGAAAAGCGATAATAATATTAAAAAAAAAGGAAAAAAAACGGTAGTTGGTGGGGCCCGTTAGCCGCCCCTTCGCGGCCCCTGGGCCGTCGCTCCCGGCTTTCTCCAGCCCTCCCCGCAACGCGGGCAATCTCGGAGGGTGGTCCCCCGTTCCCCGCACCGGTAGCAAAAATCGCTACCTCAGGAGCGGGGGCACTCCAAGTACCGGTGGTCGGGGCGGCCGCAATTCCAGCAGCCCTCCCCGCCCCGACCACCGGACGTCGCCCGCACGGTCCCTGATGTGGAGGGCCGCGGACTCGGCTCCCGCCGTGGGAGCCGTCCTCGGGCGTCGCGTCCCGCCCGCCGATAGGCCTCCGTCAGCAAGTCGTCAAATACGTCCCACCACCCGGAGGTTTGGGTGGTGGTGCTATCCCTGGGACGCGAGTCCGTCTGGGTGCTCGCGTCCCTGGTCCGCGGGAACTCCCGGACTACTGCCCCCCGGGTGGTGGTCTGCTCTGCCCGTGATCGGTCCAATAGGTCCCGGGCCTCCTCCCAGAACCCGGGGTGGTGGCGATGGATCTCGATAAATACGGCCCGGTACCTACGCCGAAATGCTGCCCATCGGCGATAGAGGTCCGACTCCCTGTCGGCCATGGTTGGCGGTAGGGCCCGGTTCCGTCTGCAAAGAGGTGGGCTGCACGTACGGTTTCAATTCCTTTATGTGCACTTTTCCCACCACCTTCCCGTCGAAGCCGGCTAGCTCACACACGACCGCCGATCTCATCCTCGAGATTTTAAAGGGCCCCTGAAACTTAGGGGCCAACTTTGCGGCCGTGTTGTGAGCTGCGGACGACAAGACATGCTGCCGTCGCAACACCAAGTCCCCGGTACGATAATTCGCGGGGCGTCTCTGTAAGTTGTAGTGTGCGGACTGCCGTTGGTACGCGGCCTCTAAATTCTCGCTAACCCACACATGCAACTTCGATAATTGTCTCATCCGCTCTGACCATCGAGCCAGATCTTGTTGGTCGATACTTAGGTTTTCGGTACGATACTTCCGCAATGTTTGCGACGGTTCGAGTTCGCGGCCGAGGTTTAAAAATGCGGGCGACGTACCTAATGACGAGTGATGTGCGGTATTGTAAGCGAAACGAAAATCGGTAATGTGAGCGTCCCATTCGCGATGATCTCGATCGAGGAACGCCACAATCATCGTTTTCAGAATTCGATTCACCTGCTCGACCGGGTTGGCCTGCGGGTGATACGGCGGTACGGTAGAGTGGTGTATTCCACGCTCTTTCGCGAAATCTTCAATTGTCTTATTGACGAACTCGGTACCATTATCTGTCAACAGGACCTTCGGTGTCCCCCAGCGCGATATTACGAGATCATCGATAGCTGCCCGTATGAGCTTTCCGTTCGCGGCACGCAAGGCACGGCACTCTACCCATTTCGAGAATAAATCTTGAATCACTAAAAGGTAAGAG
>NW_022639520.1:399613-400361 GCF_010583005.1 Odontomachus brunneus | reverse complement strand
CCTCCGCAGCTCGCGCGGAAGCACCCATTTCCACCGATCGAGATCCTCCACCAAATCACTAATAATTTTCGTCGGCCTCAGAAAATATAAGCGCTCGTCGACAATTCGCCACGTCGGAAATTGCTTCGGCTCTTTCGCGACGTCACTAACCCGCTTTCGATACCACTCGTCAGTAGTTTCACTAATTATCGCGTCGATATCGGTAACGCCATCGGTCGCCATCGCGACGGCCGCCAAGGGGGTCTCGGAATCCCCCTCGTACATCCTCGATAACGCGTCATGAACGTGATGTAGCGCTCCCTTCCTATGTACGATTTCATAATCGTACTCTAACAGTTCTAACGCCCAGCGTGCTAGACGACCCGTGGGGTTGCTTAAATTATGCAACCATCGCAAACTACTATGATCGGTAATAACGGTAAATCGGTAGCCCTCGAGATACGGACGAAATTTCTTAATTGCCCAGACAACAGCTAAACATTCGAGCTCCGTCGTGCTATATTTCTTTTCGGCATCCGTGAGCGTTCGGCTGGCGTACGCAATAACCCGCTCGACCTTGTCGATCGTCTGCGTCAACACCGCTCCTAAGCCCACGGTACTCGCGTCGGTTTGTAGCACGAACGGCAACTCAAAATTCGGGTACGATAAAATCGGTGCAGTGGTCAAATCCGCTCGGATCATTTCAAACGCAGTCTGTTGCTCGCTATCCCACTCCCAGCGCTTGCCTTTACGTAGCAAGCGTGTGAGT
>NW_022639520.1:394464-399434 GCF_010583005.1 Odontomachus brunneus | reverse complement strand
TCAAATCCGCTCGGATCTTTTCAAACGCAGTCTGTTGCTCGCTATCCCACTCCCAGCGCTTGCCTTTACGTAGCAAGCGTGTGAGTGGTTCACTAATTGTCGCGAAATTCGGCAAAAAGCGACGATACCATGACGCCATACCTAAAAAGCGACGTAGCTGTTTTAGGTTGACAGGCGCCGGGTACTCGAGAAGAGGCTGTATCTTCTCGTCGTCGACTTTCAAACCGTCCTTATGCACCAAAAATCCGAGATATTTTACTTCCGAGCGGCAAAATTCACTCTTTTCTACTGTTACGTCCTGTGCAGACATGAGTCATGCACTCTATCTTTGCCTCCTCTGTCGGGAAACAACAAACAATTCCGAATCGTAAGACCTTTTTTTTTGTCTTTCCCCAATAAAAATTCCGACTAAAATTCCGAAATAACCCTGGGAAATACAGAACTAAAACTCCTTAATCCGCAAAGTAAACTTCGCCGGACTTTATCCTTGGGATCAAAGGAACCGCTGGATAACAAAAAATTATGTCCGTTACATTTTCTAACTTACGTTATCCGGTTCCGCCTCATCTGCTGATTCCCTCACCACCTTAAAAATCCTCCAATAACCTTCTCTTTTGAAATGTATGATTTTCTCCACCCACAACCCCAGCCAAGAAGATTTCCTTAACACTGTCTACTTACTTACTACTGGATATAGCAGTCCCCCATACCATTTTCTCTGACGAATCCAACAACCTAGGAACTTCCAAATTTCCATATCTTCCCTACCAAACCATTTCCAGTTGATATCGTATATAACCGCGACTCCGCGCACCGCGGGTCACTTCTCTTGCTCTTCTCTTACTCTTGTACTTCTACTACCACTGAGGAAAAATCCAAGTACCCTAAGAGTTCAGCTACTCAACTCTCTGTGCTTATTGCTGTATTCATCGTGCGATCGTCCGCAACCCTCACACACGAACACCAGGTTCTATTCAGACGAGGATCGAAAGGGGCCCAAGTGAGAAATCCAGCAACAGTTACTCTCTCCTCCAAATCGCACATCAACAGTAAGTTATAGTTTTGTTACTCGTTTTCTTCCCCTCAATATCAAAACTTTAACTCCGGGTAGCTCGCGTACAGTATTTGTCCCGGATTACGCACAGGTTGCTTCCTAGACTCCTGGAACAGCAAAACCTACCACCTTTCCCACCTCACTTGGCGGTTTTCCTTTTTTTCCTTCTCAAAATCTGCCTCCTCGCCCAGCACCTCCACCTATTCCTCCATCTTCCCCCACGACCTACTTTTCACCCTCTTTACCTCCCAATGATCCTGAGCATTAATGCTCACCCTCACCCAGAAGTCCACACACACACGCACACACAAACACACACACACGCGCGTACTTTGTCTCCCTGCTAGTAGTTAATAAAAATTGTAACAACCCCGCGAGGAAAATAAATGTAATCGTCAAGAATTATCTAAATTCTAATTCAAATTATATCACAATTTCTTTTCGAATCCTTCCCTTTTCCCCCTTCATTTCTCTTATCCGCTTTCGGGCCGTCCGCGATAAAGAGATTCAGTTCTCTGATCGAAAAAGGACCACTCGTCGTACGTCGGTACACGCGTAAAGCGATCCTTCTGGTCGCTGACTCGTAACTCGACCTGCTAGTACGATCAAGACCTTACGTCGTGTTGCGTTCTCTACCAGGACGTAACATCCAGACGTAACACTACGTTAATCGTTAAACCGGCAGAGTTTATTTTCGCAAAGACACGCGACAGCCATTCGAGATGTTGTTCGAACGTTGAGGTCACTACCACAATATCATCGAGATAAACGAACGCGTGAGGCTCCATTTCGGGACCGATTAATTTATCGAGCAATCGTTGGAAAGTTGCTGGAGCCCCCGATAACCCATACGGCATTCGCGTGAAGTGGTAGTGCCCTTTTCCCGGTACGGAAAACGCGGTAATTTCTCGACTTTCTTTCGCTAACGGTATCTGAAAGTAAGCTTGGCTCAAATCGATAGTCGAAATATAACGAGCCGAACGTAACTTGTCGAGAATGCCCGTCATATTCGGTAACGGATACGCGTCCTTCTTCGAGACGTTGTTTACTTTGCGAAAGTCGATACAAAAACGGTACTTGCCGCTCGGTTTCTTAACCATCACGATCGGATTAGACCACTCGCTTTTCGAAGGCTCTATTATTCCGTTCTCTAACATGTGATCTACTTCGCCACGGATTGCCTCTTGCACTTTTGGCGACACTAAATAGCATCGCTGTCGAATCGGCGGATGAGTCCCAACGTCGATACGATGTTCGGTAAGCGACGTGACGCCGGGACTTTCGACAGCGGTCGGTACGATATTCACCAAAAATTCCTTTAATTTTTCATTCTCTATTCGCGATAATTCCGAGACCCCATAGCACCGATTTTCCTGTCCGCGCTCGTTGCAGAACGGATAGCGGATCGCTGCGTCACTCGCAAAGGACCACTCGCCTCGCGAAAAATCTATTATTACACCAAAGGCGGCGAGAAAGTCCATCCCGATAACAACCGAGACTGCGAGACTCGGCATCAAGCCGACGGTAAGCGTGCGCGTTCGTCCCTGCAACGCGATAACGATACTTGTCGATTCACTCATCGACACAATATTCCCGTTCGCCAAGCGAACTCGGGAATTGGAATCCTGCGAGATCGGCAACTCTAGCTCTCGGATTAGGTCGATACCTTCTTCACCAAAAATGGTTCTATCAGAACCGGTATCAACCAATCCGAGTAGGCAGTTCTCGCCCACAAAAAATTCGATATACTTCAGGGACGCACGCTCACTCAATTGACGCATCCCGTACGATCCGCTAACCTTCTCCTTTAAATCGCGGGTCTCGGAATCGGGAGAGGACGCAGGGACCCGACCTATCGTCCTCCTCTCCCGTTTCCCGCGCACGAAGGGCACGTCCGCACCGTCTGCTGGTTTCGTCCACAACGGTAACAGTGGACGCGCGGGGACTCGCGACAATCACGCGAGAAGTGCCCCGTCGCGTCGCAGTTCCAGCATTTCGCTGGTCTGCGCCGCGACATGGGTTGTGAGGTGGAGGCCTCCGCGGTTTCCCGCGGAGTCTCACTCCTCTCCCCCGCTCCCGCTTCCCCCGCTGGGGCGTCCGATGGTCGGGTCGCCCTTGTGGGAGTCGGCGGAGTCGCCCTCGCGGGACGACGTGCCGCGCCGTCGGCGCGCGGACGCCCACCCTCGCTCGCGACCCTCGAGTCGCGTTCACCAAAATGCAGGTGTGTCTCGGCCGTCATCGTCGTTGACGGCCGTGACGAGCGCGGTGGCGGCCGATATGCGAAATCGGGAAACGTCGAGTGCTCGGGCGGCGGCGGTGCGCGATACTGACTCGCGGCGAGGTAGCTACGCTGTACTCTCGTCGCGAGCCTCTCGAGAGCGTCGAAATCGATAAAGTCGTCGCGGTGGACGGCGACTTGGAGGCGCGGTAACATATTACGGTGCGCGTAATTCAACTGCTCGACCAGGCTCCATGGTGAATCAAGCCGGCCGAGCAGTCCTAAAAGGCACGTCAAATAGTCGGCGACCGGTTCCCGCTCGCCCTGCGTGCGGCGTGTGATCTCGTCGCGCAGGGCGAATTGGTAGTCCGGATCGCCGAACCGGACGTGCGCCGCCGCCTCAAAGTCGCGCCACGTGGCCCATCGCGACTTCTTTACCCGGTACCACTGTAAAGCGATACCGGTCAAGAAAAACGGGAGGCACTTCAACAGGTCCCCGTCCGCGATGGGCACTAACTCGCGACCTTCCTCAATCCGCGTGAGGAAGGTCTCGACGTCACACCCGCGCGCACCCGAAAAACTAACGTTCCAGCGACGCATGGTATTATATGCGTCGCTGGCCGACAATGTCCGCTCTCCCGCGCGCGGTCGGAACTCGGGAGCCGAAGGCCTAAAGACCGCTTGAGGCTCGAAGGCCGTCGGCAACCCTTCGCGCGGTAGCGATAACGGCGGCGGTAGGAAAACGCGCGCCGTCGGTGGAACGGTGGTCGGCGGTCTCGCGGGGGCCACGACTTTAAGCGGTAATGACCCCGATTCCTCGGGGCCCGGTACGATATGGTCGAGATCGACTCGACCCGGTAGATCAGGCCCCCTTTTTCCACCTCCGACCGCGCCCTCGGGGACCTCCTCCACTTGGAGGTCAAACTCCGAGAGCGACGCGTCCACCGCGGGTGACGGCGGCACCGAGTCGCGACGTCCCGCGCGCTCGTAACGCATCAGTCGCGACCTTAATGCCGCGATAGTGCCCGTCGCGAGTAAGCCTTGCGCGGTGGCTTCATCCTGGAGCTGCTCGAGTGACAGCTCCAGGATCCACGCGTCGAGATCGCCCTTCGGCATCTCGACGGAGGCACGAACGCTTCACGAACCGCACGCGAACGCTTGCCGCCACTCGCGTCGCAAACCGCGATCCCCGCGACCCGTCGGCACGCGATACCGCTCCGCGAACCGTCGCACTGTCACTTTTTTCGCGACCCCGCACTGTCCGCGCACTTTCCCTATCGCGCGGAGACGCCTCGCTTCGCGCACACACAAAAATATAATTGTCCGGGGGGAGGGGCGACTTGGCTCACCCCGTGACACGGCAAACAATTCGGCACACTTATACCACCACCAGGCAGGCAGACACCCCACACTCGGAGTGGTCACAAAAAAAAAACGATATATAGAGAGAGTCCCTCAAAACTTTCACTTCCCGTCCGTCCACCGAGACGGCAAGGTCGCAATCTCAGGGCCCCACGTTGGGCGCCAAAAATTTGCGACGGTACTCGCGAGCGGAACTTCTCGCGAGCGACGGCAAACAGTCGCCTGTTCGCCGCGTCGTCAAATTGCCGTCGGCTCCCGGACACGCCACTAAGATCTTCGCGAGAGTTGGGCACCAGGTACAGAAAGGCCGCACCACCTCGATAAACGCGAGAGCAG
>NW_022639520.1:393112-394454 GCF_010583005.1 Odontomachus brunneus | reverse complement strand
CTCCCTCTCTCCCTCTCTTCCCCCCTCTTTCCTCCTTCCCTACACCTCTCGGAGAGGTATTCCACACTTGAGCAGTCCATCACCCTCCGCCTCCCCCTGCTGCATCGATGATGTAGGGGAGGAGGCAGGGGCTGCCTCGCAGCCTACCGGGCCCTGCGTCCCTCCGCTTCGGCGGCAGGGTCGACGGAACCGGGGGTTCTTTTCTTTTCAGGTGCAGGAAAATTACGCAGCATTGCCGCGAGCACATAATTGGCTCGGCGCCGCGGCCGTCGGTCCTGGACGGGACCGCCATGGCGCTAGCGGCATAGAACCCAAACGACTTACTTCCTTTTCCCTCACCATAGGTGGCCCTTCGCCCCGCCTCGTTGTATCCGTGATGCAGGGAGGGGGGCATGGGCTGCCATAACAATCTACCGGGCCCTGCGTTCCTCCGCTTCGGCGGAAGGGGCGACGGAACCGGGGGTATTTTTCTCTTTCAGGTGCTGCAGAAAACACAGCATTGCCGCGAGCACATAATTGGCTCGGCGCCGCGGCCGTCGGCTCTGGATGGGACCGCCATGGCGCTAGCGGCGAAGAACCCATATCCTCTACTTTCTTCTCTTCCCTTATCCTGAGTGGCCCTTTGCCATCCGCTCCGTCTCGTTGCATCCATGATGCAAGGAGGGGGGCACGGGCTGCTATATCAACCTACCGGGCCCTGCGTTCCTCCGCTTCGACGGAAGGGGCGACGGGCGGGGGTACTCTTCTCTTTCAGCTACTGCAGAAAACACAGCATTGCCGCGAGCACATAATTGACTCGGCGCCGCGGCCGTCGGCCCTGGACGGGACCGCCATGGCGCTAGCGATGCCACCCTAAAAATCTCTCCAAACGCCTTCCCCTCTCCCCTACCCTTGGCGGCCTATCGCATTCCGCCTCCCCTTGCTGCATCCTTGATGCAGGGAGGGAAGGCAGGGACCGCTACAGCAACCTACCGGGCCCTGCGCCCCTGCGCTCCCCGCGGCAGGGTCGACGGAACCGGGGGTATATTTCTTTTTCAGGTCCGAAGGGAAGCAGTGTGGTGTAAGTATGGCTCTGACCATCCCCCACTGCGACCCCTTTTCTTCTCATCTTCTTCCTCTGTCTCTTCTTGTTCTTCTTCCTCTCTTCTTTGCCTCTTTCGAGGCAGCGTGCCTGAAGGGCCGCCGGGTTGGGGGGTTCCGATATATCCCCCAGTTATCTAATCATGGGCTTAAGGAGGAATAACGTTACCTGCGGCGGGTCGGTAATGTCGCGCCGGCATGGGGGGTTATGGTCCCAGGCCCCCCCCCCCCCGTCGTTAACAGACGATGGGCTAGACGTGAG
>NW_022639520.1:391971-393102 GCF_010583005.1 Odontomachus brunneus | reverse complement strand
CCCCCCCCCCAGGTCGTCATCGAGTGATAGGCAAAGTGATGACTTCCAAGCCGGTGCGTCTGCGGCGGGCGCGCCGGTGGCTCGGGTTACCGCCGCTGGAGCTTCGTCTCAAGGTCGCAGCCTTCGTGCTGTCTCGGTTAAGCTGGTTAGGTGCGACGAAATGCCCACGCCGGGCATATGACCGGGTGAGGCAGAATAGAGTAGGAAACGGTGTAGGATCCGCGTCCGCGTCCGCGAATCGGGATCGCTCGCTCGATTACCCCTCTCAAGCAGTTTCTGGTGATTCCATTTCATCGCTAGGGTCCACGGGCATTAGGGTTATGCAGCTGAACATGAGGAGTTCAGCTGTGGTTAGTGTCGAAGTCCGTCAGCTCGTAGCCGAGAAGCGACTGGACGCCCTGCTCTTGCAGGAAATGCACGTCCGAAAGCAAGGTTCGAGCTTCGCCATTCTCGGACTAGGGCAGGGAACGAGGGTTGCCGCTGCACGCTCGCAACGTCCGTGGGCTGCAGTGGCTGTTTCAAACCCCTCGTTCCATATCATGGAGATCTCGCAGCTCAGCACTGCGCACTGTGCGTGTGCGGAAGTGCGGGCACCCGGCTTCTCCTTCTACGTCGCATCGTGCTACTTCCAATACAGCGACGAGATTGAGGGACACCTCGAGGCGGTGTTTCATTCACTGAGGGGGAAGAGATTGTTGGTAGTGTTACGTCCTGTGCAGACATGAGTCATGCACTCTATCTTTGGCTCCTCTGTCAGGAAACAACAAACTATTCCGAATCGTAAGACCGTTTTTTTTGTCCATCCCCAATAAAAATTCCGACTAAAATTCCGAAATAACCCTGGCAAATACAGCACTAAAACTCCTTAATCCGCAAAGTAAACTTCACCGGACCTTATCCTTGTGGTCAAAGGAACCGCTGGATAACAAAAAATTATGTCCGTTACATTTTCTAACTTACGTTATCCGGTTCCGCCTCATCTGCTGATTCCCTCACTACCTTAAAAATCCTCCAATAACCTTCTCTTTTAAAATGTATGATTTTCTCCACCCACAACCCCAGCCAAGAAGATTTCCTTAACACTGTCTACTTACTTACTACTGGATACAACAGTCCCCCATACCATTTTCT
>NW_022639520.1:391312-391961 GCF_010583005.1 Odontomachus brunneus | reverse complement strand
AAGAATTACCTAAATTCTAATTCAAATTATATCACAATTTCTTTTCGAATCCTTCCCTTTTCCCCCTTCATTTCTCTTATCCGCTCTCGGTCCGTCCGCGATAAAGAGATTCAGTTCTCTGATCGAAAAAGGACCACTCGTCGTACGTCGGTACACGCGTAAAGCGATCCTTCTGGTCGCTGACTCGTAACTCGACCTGCTAGTACGATCGAGGCTTTACGTCGTGTTGCGTTCTCTACCAGGACGTAACATCCAGACGTAACAGTAGGAATGGACGCCAACGCGCGATCCCCCATGTGGGGTGACCGCAAGGTGAACAATAAGGGCGCAAAGCTCGAGGAATTCATCCGCGCTTGCGGATAGAAGATCCTCAATGCTCCCGGACAGTCGCCGACCTACTGGACGTCATGGGGATCGTCACATATTGACGTGACCCTGACGACTCCGGCCATGAACCAATTCTTCGGCGAGTGGAAGGTCAGGTGCGACTGGACAACGAGCGACCACGGTGCCCTGGACATCCGTCTGAGGATGCCGAGAGTCAGAGGCAATGACCGGCCTATATCGAACACTCGGTTCGACGCGAGTCGTGCCGACTGGGAGAAGTACGCCGATAGCCTCATCGATCTTTCTGCGTCAAGACTCGAGG
>NW_022639520.1:387854-391302 GCF_010583005.1 Odontomachus brunneus | reverse complement strand
CAGGGGGGGGGGGAGGAGAGCTTCGCGAGGTCCGTCTCGCAGATTTTAGTCGAAGCCTCGAAACGGGCAATGCCCAGGAAGAGGCGTTTTAGAAAGTCCAACTCGTGATGGACGAAACAATTGACGGTCCTGAAGAAGGACGTCTATAGAGCACGGCGTGCCTTCCAGCGGGAAAACGCTGAGCCGCTCCGTGCTTCCGGCCGAAGTGCCTACCTCTCTTCTTTGAGGAGGTACACGAGGGAGATGCGGAAGGCGAAGCGTGACAGCTGGCGGAAATTCGTGACGGAGGTGGGAAACTCGGAGCCATAGGGATTCGTGTACAAACGGGAGGCCCGGAAGCTCCGAGTGGACGAAGTGCTCAACAGCCTCTGCCGCGATGATGGCTCCTCGACCAATACCCTACAGAAGACCGCTAGGCGCCTGCTGCAGGTGCACGTCCCTGATGACCGGGAGAACGACGACACGCCGAGGCAGCGTGAAATCAGGGGAAGCGCGTTCATCGTGTCCGACGGAGACGATGCCCCGCTCTTCACGGAGGCAGAAATCGTCGCCGTCGCGAAAACCCTGAAAGTCAGGAAGGCGCCTGGCCTAGACCTTGTCGAGGTTGCAGCGCTAAAGGTCGCCATTAAGGTAATCCCCGGTCAGTTTGTTAGGCTCTTTAACGGGTGCCTTCAATGGGGCGTCTTTCCCTCGATCTGGAACGAGGGCTCACTTAGAATCTTCCTGAAGGGCGAGGCCAAGGACCCGAAGGACCCTAAATCCTACAGGCTCATTTGTCTCCTCTCCGTCGTAGGAAAATTCTTCGAGAAGCTTCTGAAGAAGCGACTCGACCGGACGTCGATGGCGCCGGAGAGACTCTCCGATCGGCAGTTCGGTTTCATGGCCGAAAGGTCGACGGAGGACGCGATCGTTGAGCTGCGTCGGATGGTCTCCGCCTCCGAGCAGAGATACGTCCTTGCGCTGCTCTTCAACATAGCTGGCGCTTTCGACAATGTCTAGTGGCCACTAGTCCTGGAGACCTGGAAGAGGCTATGTTGCCCTCGAAATATCTTCCAGGTTCTCCGCAGTTATTTTAGCGATAGAAAGGTCAGCGTGTCCTTTGGAGATATTCGAGTTTCCAAGGACGCGAGTAGAGGTTGCCATCAAGGTTCTGTCTTAAGTCCAGCGTGCTGGACAGTTATGTTCGACGGGCTGCTCCGCGAACTAGAGAGGGAAATAGGTAGGTCCTTTATCGTGTACGCCGACGACCTTTTGGTCACGGTCGAAGGCGATTCGCGTAGAGAACTAGAAGAAAGAGGGCACGAGTAATAAATATAGTTAGGAATTGG
This sequence comes from Odontomachus brunneus, assembly GCF_010583005.1. Taxonomy (NCBI): domain Eukaryota; kingdom Metazoa; phylum Arthropoda; class Insecta; order Hymenoptera; family Formicidae; genus Odontomachus; species Odontomachus brunneus. The sequence goes on along the minus strand of NW_022639520.1, from coordinate 389,974 downwards.
TGTGAGGGAGCCAAACTCCAGATCTCATCGCGCAAGACTGAGGCAATTATACTCAGGAGCGAGCCAATCAGGAGGGCTCCCATCAGTAGACAGGGAGGAGCGCAACCGGACCGGAAACGCAAAGCCCACTGGGCCAAGAAAACAAATCTCGCGGCAAGACCACCGACCATTCGTTTAGGAAATGAAAAGATCACGTTTAAAAAAACAGTTAGGTATCTTGGCATCCATTTCGACAGGGACATGGGAGTAACCTCCTATTGTAGATATCTGAGCAACAAGGTCGGGTCGCTATTTAGTAAATTAGCTAGGATGGCGGGATGTCGGTGGGGATTGCGCTTCAGTGCGCTCTCTGCGATCTACCGGGGTGTGTTCGCGCCGACGCGGGGTGGGTCGACCTGTGCGCGGGGAGTGACCTGAAGGTCCTCAGGACCCTGCAGCGCCGAGCACTCATCTCGACGACCGCTGCGTACCACACGGTGTCCACCGAGTCGCTCTGTGTGGTTGCTGGCGTGGTCCCCGTCGACATTCTTCTCGTTGAATACTCGGCGCGGTATATGGCGAGAGAAGAAATCGATGCCAGGTTAGATAATGCGGTCGTCCCGGGAATGTTAAAGAGACCCAGGGTCTCATTAGGGGCGAGGCGTACAAGATGTGGCAGGCTCGATGGTCTTCGAGCAAAGGCCGCACCACGTACGCCTTCTTCGGTGATGTGGAGCGCAGGGTTGATGCGCGGTGGGTCCGCCCTGACCACCATGTGACACAAATGATCACCGGACACGGCAGGTTCCAGGCACGCCTTGCGTCCTTGGGCCTTGTGAAAGGTGAAATGTGTGTGTGTGGAAAGGGAAGCGACACTGCCGCGCACCATCTGCTGCGCTGTCCCGAATTCGAGCCGCAGCGGGAGGCTCTTCGGGAGGTGGTTCCGGCCGCGAGCTGGAGGTGGCCGGAGACGGCACACTATTTCGTGTTGACTCCAGAGGCCTACTCCATGTTCGCGACCTTCTGTCGAAAAACTCTTTGGTTAAAGGGTCCATGTTAGATTTCACAGCGGCTTACCCGGGGGATGTCGGAGCCCCCGGGTATGGGTAAACGGTCTCGCAACCTTCGCGAGATCACCGTGGGCCCGGACCGCTGAGGTAGGGAAAATTTAATTAATAAATATTTCTTTCTTTCAGATTCCAACCTCCATCACCCAAACCCAATACCCACTCCTTTTCCCTTCCCCTCCCATCCAAAAGGGTCAGAGCGTGTGTCTGGGCGAGATACTAGTGAGCGGGCCTCCCCGTGGTCCCCGTGAGCGTGGGGCGCGCGCTGCAGCCACAACGGGCGGGCGGCGCGCGCGCCACGGCTAAACCGCTCATCCTGCGAACACGTCCTGCAGGCGCTGCTGGATTTTTCCATCGCCCTTTCCTTGTCAGTGGTTGACAAACGGTAGAAGTAGATGGTACTAAGTAGCGTATAGCCTTCACGGCTGAAGAAGCAAAACGCGGCACCCTATGGATGTCGGGCTTCACACTAACTGTTCGCTTCTTCTCGGCTCCGCGGATGGCACGTCCCTTACACTATTCCGTGCTTTTGGCGGTATCGGCGAAAAAGCTCCTGGACGGTCGTTGGAGTCCCGTTTTATTCCAGGTTTGAACCGTCTTCCGACAGCTCTTGACCTCTCATTGGCGGGATATATCCCCCATTTAACAATCTCTGACTCTTGGAGACTGTTTTCCTTACGTCGATCCTCTGAGCTTCCCAGTCCGTCCGATCTTGTCTTCAGCTCTTTCGCGGCAGCCGTTGTTTGTGGCGTTCCACGAACCTCGCGGCGTTTTCGCTCGGCTCGGAGGACGCTCCGGGTCGCGGAGGATGCGCTCGCCGGCCTTACCCCAGCGGCAGCTATCGTCCGCTCGTCCGCGATGTCGATCCACTCCGTCCTTGCGACAGCTTGTGACCGCTCCACTTCGGCAGCTTCGCTTCGACCTTCGGGATGTTGCTGAACAGGCTCTTGTTAGAATTTTCCACCCTATGGGTCCCTACTGAGTCTTATTATTTACGGAAACGGTTCACTTGGGACAGCAGGTCCTTCTGCCGTTTCTCTCGCAGGTTCTTCCTCTCTCACGGCGGCAGCAGTC
>NW_022639520.1:383414-387844 GCF_010583005.1 Odontomachus brunneus | reverse complement strand
TCGCGGTTTCTTCCTCTCCCACGGCGGCAGCAGTCCTTCTTGATGGTGGCCTTCTTCTTCTCGACTCAACCTCTCCTCCCCCCCCCCGATGACCGTATTTACACACAAAAATTACTTGAGGGCTGCGTAGGCTTGCGTCTTATTCGTCTCACAGCTAGGACGCGACATCCGCCTGCAGCCAGAAAGCTCATAAGGCTTCCTTATTATTGTCTACTAGAGACGGACGATAATTAATAATCGTCACGTCACAAGCTTTAACGGCCAATTCGCGACTGCGACGATGCAGTCGTTGGCGGTTGAACGCTGGTTTGATCCGACACTTCGCGTGGTCTTTCTGCAACCGCTTCTAACGCGTCGAAGATAAGTCTAAATACCGCTGGAAGCCGCGCTCGCGTAACAAAATTGGCGTAGAGTCGACGATTCGACGGACGATCGGACGCGATGGCGTGGGAGGCTCCGGCTTCTAATACTATCACGAAGAATGTTCAGAACTCTGGCGTCGATCATACCGAATTCACGTTTCGATCCTGAATCCTTTTCTATCCCGTCTGAATCGATATTTTAATAGTCTTCAGATTCGTAGAAGGAGCCCAGATAGCAGAGTGATGTCAGAAGACGTCTTATTGACGTTATTCTGCTACTTGGGAGGCAAGCCTGCGCGTATCACGAATTATCACGACACGCGCTCAGGGACGGAGCCTGACGATTATCGACTATAAGGCAGGCATGCGAGACGGACTAGTGGTCGCGAAGTTTTCGAATCCGATCCTTAACAACTAGCAAGCACTGTAATATCGTACATGTTTTGTATATAACCAGTACAGATGGCAGAGATAGAATCTATATCGGAACCATTTATCAAATTTAGCAATAGCCAGTCACACTTCTTCTAAAAGTGACTGTGGTAGACAGAAAATATTAGCAATGAGAGATACAAACAAATGTATAATCCTTACACTCAGCGCTGTTTATATAACCCGCCTAATCTTTCTAACTGCGTTAACAAATTTTCTGTGTTCAACTGTCGTACAAGTTTAGGCCGGCATAGCGCTCAGTACACTGAGAGGAAAATGTGAAGTATATAGAAAGAAACATTCGCTTGTAATATTTTCTTCCATATTTATTAGTTATAAAAAAATTTGACTGTAATAACGAAATATACATTTTTGTAAAATATATTTAAGTCTTTTAACTAATCGTGAGAAACAAATTGTTTAACTCTTGTTGGAAAAATAAATTTACTTCAGGCAAACGTATATTTGTTTATAGCAATGATGTAACGATCCGGGAAATCGTCACGACAACCGGAATAACATTAACAATAGTAACAAAGAAACGCCGAACAACCGCGCGCGGGATAATCGCAAGGTCAACAAACAGCCTCACTGTTTGTTATAATTTAGTATAAAAGGCCGTTACAAAACGATATCGAGAGAGATTGATCGGAAAGCTCCTCTCAGGCGCACGACCGACCAGAACTCGAAATTCCTAGAGATCCTAGACATTCCGTCGATCGAAGTGGATACGCGACGTCGACATACTTTCTCCGATACCGCTCTGCCGGCCGAAGTGGATACGCGACGTCGGCATCCTATCTATACACCGCTTCGTCGACCGAAGTGGATACGCAACGTCGACATCCTTTCTCCGATACCGCTCTGCCGACCGAAGTGGATACGCGACGTCGGCTTCCTATCCATACACCGCTCCGTCGACCAAAGTGGATACGCGACATCGACATCCTTTCTCCGATACTGCTCTGCCGACCGAAGTGAATACGCGACGTCGGCATCCTATCCATAGACCGCTTCGTCGACCGAAGTGGATACGCGACGTCGACATCCTTTCTCCGATACCGCTCTGCCGACCGAAGTGGATACGCGACGTCGGCTTCCTATCCATACACTGCTCCGTCGACCAAAGTGGATACGCGACGTCGACATCCTTTCCTTCTCACGCCACGCCGCTAACACCTACGATCGCGAACGCATACAGGGCGTAAGAGACCGGTGACGACGAGCACCTTTAAACCAGTCAGGTTAAAACCGGGGTAAATAAACAGCTTAAAGCCGACGAGGCAACGAACTCCGAACGACGAACAATAGCATATCAGGAAACATTCCCGACCGCGTCCCGCCGGACGCTTGCGCGCCTCGACGCTCGCAGCTGATCGCGAGACGACAACATCGGCTCCCGACGAGAGCAAAAACGCGACCACGCGCCAACGGCGTAACGTCGCATGTAAATAATTGTACATAGCTTTGAAATTAGAATATAGTTCCACGTTATTATAACCTACACCACTGCTTTTCATTTCACAAACGAAACCCGGGCCACACCGACTAACAAGTAACACTAGGGAAGTGATAATCACCGATTTTTCTGAAACTGCGCATACAAGTAGTTCTTCAAAAACTATCAGACAGGTATTTTTTTGTTTTTCCCCAAAAACAAATTTTGGGGTAGAAATCGCCCCTACAAATTTTGCTGGGGGAGAGGGGTAAGAGGTACTTTACAAACTGTAGGATTCGTATGAAATTTGGTATCTAGGACTTTTTGGCCTCGTTGATTTCGAATTTGAAGTCAGTTTTTTAAAGTTCAAAATGGCGGATCCAATATGGCGGACGGATTTTAATTTTATTAAGGATTTTTATGAAACATGGTATCTAGAGGTCTTTGGCCTCGCTGATTACGAATCTGAAGTCAGTTTTTGAAAATTCAAAATGGCGGATCCAATATGGCGAACAGATTTTTAAACAGAACTAGATTTTTATGAAACTTGGAATTTTCGATCTTCTTCAGTCGCTGAATAAGAATCAGAAATTCTTCTTTGAACTACATTCAGCGTTACTCATTGTCAGGAAGAACGCCGTGGACTTCTTTGTAATAAGAGAAAAATAATTTTTGGGTTTATCGACATTTTCGAAAATATTGTGTGACGTGTCGCGTGCGACGTGCGCGCGGGCTCGTCACTCGAGGAGTTTCCCTTCGTGGGGAGGCCTTAGATGGCTCGCCGGTGTCCGGGATCGGAGGATCGGGAGGAGGGAATAATTGTCGCTCTGCGGAATACCAAAATAATCGTTTATTTAAGCGTTACACTGCGGTACGACGGACGCGGGCTTAGTCTAGGAGGACGCGCGGCTCTTCGGACGAGCGGTCGCGATCGCGGAATACAATTCGCGGAGGACGCGGTCGCGAACAGAGGATCGGCGGATGCGGACTTATTCTAGGCGGACGCGGGCTTAGTCTAGGCGGACGCGAGGCTCTTCGGACGAGCGGTCGGGGTCGCGGAATGACCCGGTTAGAGCGAAGGCGAGCTGGGGAGTCGGCAGCGACCGACGGAGACGGCGGACTCGCAACCCCAATTCCTCGCAGCCCGTATTCGCGCGGTAGGGTCGGGGTGCCGCGCGAGCACGGCGTTGAAAGGCGGGCGCACCTTCGTATGGCGGAAGTCGGGGTGCCGCGTGAACACGGCGTCGAGAGGCGAGCGCACCTTCGTGTAGCGGAGGTCGGGATGCCGCGCGAGCACGGCGTCGAAAGGCGAGCGCACCTTCGTATAGCGGAGGTCGGGATGCCGCGTGAGCACGGCGTCGAGAGGCGAGCGCACCTTCGTATAGCGGAGGTCGGGGTGCCGCGTGAGCACGGCGTCGAGAGGCGAGCGTACCTTCGTATGGCCGAAGCCGGGATGCCGCGTGAGCACGGCGTCGAAAGGCGAGCGCACCTTCGTAGTCGCTGTGGCTGGGACGGCCGCAGCGACGGGAGTCTTGCTGGTGCCGGGAGTGCCCGGCTTTTATACCCGCGTGAATCCGCGTCGCGCTGCCCCCACCTAGGGCGCTGCGACGTCGGATCACGTGCAGATGTGCGTAAGGCCGCGTGGCCATTAAAGTGGTGCTAAGCGCCGTGTACACCGACACGTCGGATGTTCGGGCGTGTCGGTGTGGTCGAGCCCTCAGGCGCGGGCTCAGTAACGCTTCGTTACAATTGGTTTTCCCTTTTGAAGATTGAGGGCGTCAGTTATACATACTTACCTGGTATTGAATTTTAAAAAGCTCTTGATATTCTATGAATGAAAGAAAATTAAAACCAATACTTACCTACTACTATAGTCTAAATGTAACTTCTTTAAATATATTATAAAGATTAAAAAACATGCATAAGACGTATGAGGCGTATACTTATTACATGTATTTTACATGTGAGCAGATACAGCTGATGAATTGACTGACATCTACAAATTCTGTATGAAATTGATTCTCAAACTTACCTGCGAGTTTATATGGTTCTTTTAATTATTAGGTTCTTGGTCTTTATTAATAATTCGCAAGTGAGTTCAAGCACCAGTTCTTTATATTATCTGTAGATGTCAGTCACCTCAGCAGCCATATTTTCTCACATATAAGATTCATCTTTAAAATAATAAAGTAGACGCC
>NW_022639520.1:379976-383404 GCF_010583005.1 Odontomachus brunneus | reverse complement strand
TTTGAAAGGCTCCATGAAAGTCGAATGTTTAGCAAAGTCCTTGAATTCTTTAACTCATAGTTACACCATTCAGCCTATTGTTTCCGCTGATGGAGAGTTAAAGTCACCTATGCTAATAGTCTTACAAGAGACAGGTGGCAAATTTAAACCAATTGTTGAAAAGACATTATATAAGGCAGAAAACATCGTCGCCTTAGCGTTAAAATCAGAGAAATTGACATCAGACATTGCCATTAAATGGTTTTCTGATGTTTCCTTACCAAATGCTGGAACGAATTCCGTTCTTTTATTAGATTCTTGGACTGGCCAAACTAAAACCAAATTTGACAATATAGATAGAGAAAATAAAAGTGTCAAAATTCTGACGATTCCAGCTGGAACTACTGGCTTAATTTAGCCACTGGACGTTTACGGTTTTAGATTATGGAAAAATTTTTTAAGACAATTTTCAGACATAGTAATTCTATATGGCTATGATGTCAATTTACACTTGAGAAACAATGTCTTTAAAATACAGTCCTTAATCCATAATCAATTTTCCTCTCCTAAATTTCGAAATTTGTTCAAATACGCTTGGTGGAAAAGTGGGTATATTGCAGAAAAACCAGAAAAATGCGAAACTCCCGTAGATTTCTGTTTCAAAAATTGCAATATCATCTGTAAATTTTGCAAAGATGTTGGACTAATTAGATGTGCTTGGTGTAATGCATCAATGTGCATGCAATACTTTTTTGCAATTACAGATGATAACCCTCCACATTATTGCACCAATTTTATAGAGTACCCGAAAAGTGAGAGGCAAGGAGACTCACAGCAAAAACCTCCCGAAAAGTGAGAGGCAAGGGAACTCACTTTTAATAAAGAACCCCAATGGGAACAAAAAGCTACTACGTCCACGTCGTTGTTCCTGGGTAATGCTAAAAGTAGTTCAAAAAAGAATTTCTGATTCGTAATCAGCGAGGCCAAAAACCCCTAGATACCATGTTTCATAGAAATCCTTAAAAAAAATGAAAATCCGTCCGCCATATTAAATCAGCCATTTTGAATTTTCGAAAACTGACTTTAGATTCGTAATCAGCGAGGCCAAAAACCCCTACATACCATGTTTCATAGAAATCCTTAATAAAATTAAAATCCGTCCGCCATATTGAATCCGCCATTTTGAATTTTCGAAAACTGACTTTAGATTCGTAATCAGCAAGGCCAAAAACCCCTACATACCATGTTTCATAGAAATCCTGAATAAAATTAAAATCCGTCCGCCATATTGGATCCGCCATTTTGAATTTTCGAAAACTGACTTTAGATTCGTAATCAGCAAGGCCAAAAACCCTTACATACTATGTTTCATAGAAATCCTTAATAAAATTAAAATCCGTCTGCCATATTGGATCCGCCATTTTGAATTTTCGAAAACTGACTTTAGATTCGTAATCAGCAAGGCCAAAAACCCTTACATACTATGTTTCATAGAAATCCTTAATAAAATTAAAATCCGTCTGCCATATTGGATCCGCCATTTTGAATTTTCAAAAACTGACTTCAAATTCGAAATCAGCGAGGCCAAAAAGCCTTAGATACCAAATTTCATACGAATCCTACAAACAGTTTATAAAGTATTTGTTACCCCCCCACCAAAATTTGTAGTGGCAATTTCTACCCCAAAATTCGTTTTTGGGGAAAAACAAAAAAATACGTGTCTAATAGTTTTTGAAGAACTACTTGTATGCGCAGTTTCAGGAAAATCGGTGATTATCACTTCCCTAGTGTTACTTGTAAGACTATCCCGCACATAACGCAAGGCCGTTACAATGATATTTAGTTATAACAAGATTAATATTTGTAGCCAAGTAGCATTTATTTGCAGAAAATTGGCATCAAATTTGCATCAAATTTATTTTTTAGAAATAAATCTTATTTGTGTGGATCCGAAGTTAATTCCGGTAATTTAGGATCCTTTACATGTTATTCGTACATCAGAAAACACTGATTCCCATTGCATCATGTAATATGGCGAAATAGTGGCGATACATTGTCATTTCGTAGTAACAGTGACAGTGATTATCGTTTATTAACATGTGATTTGAAAATTTGGACAACAAAATGAAACATATTGTGGAAGCATTACATTTAGAGTGTAAATATTTAAATAAAATATTTATAAAAATAATTTATAAAAATAATTTATAAAATATAATTTATAAAATTAATAATTACTTTATAAAAATTAATAATTATTTTATAAAAATATTTATAAATAAAGATAAATATTTATAATATTATAAATAATATTATAAGAAAATTATAATTACTGTTTCGGCTACAAATTAGGATAATAAGAAACATTTAGTATCAGTTGAACAAGTAGCGCAGCAGCTAAGGTGATAGACTAGAAACTTGGAGGTATCTGAAGTTCTCGAGTTCGCATCCGACTAGTACTGAGTAAATTTTCAGATGTGGAAATAGTAAAAAATCAAACAGAAAAGCTAAATTTCATTTAAAATCAAATAAATCAGAGATTTACTTCTGTAAAATAAGCCTAATATTCTACAAGTAAATTTTTAAGTCTTTTTCTCAGTGTACTGTCTCAATACTACAGCGATATACTTTATCTATATTCCTCACACAGATTGTTTTAGCTCATTTTCATCAAATGCAGCAATTCATATCTAGTTACCAGGTCTAAGTTTTCCTGCACATATTGTTATAATATTGTTGTTAAAAATTTTACGTGCCACACAATTTTCTAGCAGATACAAAAAACAACGATTCATTTTGACTGTAACATTTAGAATTCTAGCTGGACCAGTAAAACATTTTTTTGAGTGTACAATTTTGCTAGTCAGGTACAGAGTAAAACAATATAATATAGTTATTAGGTAGTTGTAGGTTGCTGAAAAACACATAAGATTTGCTCATCTCTTCTGCCATATCTTACAAGGAAACGGTCGGGGGCGTCCCTCACCGAATTTGATGAGCATTGGATATGTTGTAGAGCATCAAAAAACATTAGACACGTATTTTTTTTTATGTGCTTATCTCGAGGTTTAGGGGTTGAAACCACCCCTTGAAAAAAACGGATTTTTTCATTTTTATTTAATATTTCCTAAAATATGAGGTATATGAAAAAATATTTCAGACAAAAGTTTTACAGTATCTTATGCCCTTTCCATCGGTCTATTCAAATTTTTTAAAATGCAATATTTCACCCCCCCCCTCCCTCTCCCCTTCGTCACCTTTGCAAATTTTTAAGTTTTTGTAAGGACAAAAATTAAAAAGCATTTCATGCCAAATCCATCGATATATAATAATAGTATGGTTCCTCGATTCAATTCTTGGCAAAACTACATGACTGATAACTTCGCGTTATAGGCACCGCGTTGTGCGAGTAGGTAAGTACTGTACGTTGCGTTGGATTACTTCTCTTC
>NW_022639520.1:369007-377799 GCF_010583005.1 Odontomachus brunneus | reverse complement strand
GGGTGAAATATTGCATTTTAAAAAATTTGAATAGACCGATGGAAAGGGCATAAGATACTGTAAAACTTTTGTCTGAAATATTTTTTCATATACCTCATATTTTAGGAAATATTAAATAAAAATGAAAAAGTCCGTTTTTTTCAAGGGGTGGTTTCAACCCCTAAACCTCGAGATAAGCACATAAAAAAAATACGTGTCTAATGTTTTTTGATGCTCTACAACATATCCAATGCTCATCAAATTCGGTGAGGGACGCCCCCGACCGTTTCCTTGTAGTAAGACACTTATGGTAAATCAGTTATAAAAGTAAATTGCAAATGTATATTTATTTACGATTTCTGATATTATAATATAAAACGACTGTAGGAGATATAGAGAAATCTTAAATATGATATAATTCATAGCTCATTGAGAAAATGTATAAAAAATGTTGTTAATTTTTATACTATTACGAAAGTAATAGTATAAAAGTTTTTATAATATTACATGTCTAGAGAATGCATATAGTATGTTAAGATCGTCTTAATAAAGACAATCTTACGAAAATATTGCATCCATGTCAAGATCTTGATTATATATGTTATTAAAAGTTCTATAAATTTTTTGGCACACACATAACAGTAAAGAGCCATTTTCTTCACATGTAGGTATAAAAGAGCATCTTTAATCAAGGTTGCTGTTGTTGCATCTGTGCTTGCATTACAGCTAACAATTCTTGCATATGCCGTATTTCCGCTTCCTTTTCTTGCAATATACGATCCTTGTCCGATACAGCACTGTTTTTCTCGGATTCTACAAGACTATTAAAAAAAAATTTATACAATAATCATATAAAAATCATATAATAATCATATAATCATATAAAAAATAAATATAATATAAAGGTAAAAAAATGAAAATTTTTACTGAACTAAAACAAGTTTTAAATGAAAAGTGTATTACATTTAAGGAAATTATAAGAAAAAATATGAAATTATATGAAAAATATGAAAAATATAAAGAAAAAACTCTTAGCAGTCAAACAGATAAAACTAACATCGCACAATTTTATGCTTTCTTATATGCATGCTGATCGACAGTTCAATTCACTATATAGATTTTGCAATGCGATAGCGATTCGTGTTATTCTAGCTTAAAACAAGAATCAATGTACAATATATAATATTTTGTTATTTGGCAACTTAGTTTCTTGCATAGATTTTGTAATAGACAATAGCGATTCATGCAATTAATTGAATTATCAGTATGCGTATAAGAAAATATGAAAATTGTGTACCATGTGTTTCTAGCTTTACAATATGTTTGTTAGTATGCATGTTAGAATGCATGAAATAATGTATTGTGTGACGATAGATTAAGTAGACGATTAATATTAAATCATAAAAGACACATTTAAAAATCATGCTTTCGAGAAAAATACCATACGAATAAATATTGTTCAAGTCCCTACTCAGAATTGCTGCAGATTGTCTTGTTTATATTATATTAAAAAGAAAAATTTATGTGATAAAACGAAATGCACACTTACGTCTGACGTCGAGGTGGTACTGGGGCCCCCTTAGCCAATCTTTCACTACGATAATTTTCGTAATGTACTTCTTGTGTTACTTCTTGTAAATCTTGCATATGTGTACTAAAAAAAAAGATATAAAATAATGTTAAATTTATATAAAATTAATGTGTTATATGTAATATTTTATAATTAAAACAAAAGTAACTTACATTAGCATTGTTCTCAATTTAATAAAATCGCAGTGATCAGGATTCTCAACTTCAACAACACCCCACGGATATAATCGACCACGTACTCTCTTTCCTTTGACTTCAAGCAAAGTATTTGCACCACATACTGCAAATGGAACAGCCTCTTTTAATTGACGTACTTGTTCTTTATAATCCTCATCTTCGTCGCTATCACAGTCTGGTAAAGGATATATTTTGATTCCACTGCCTTCAATCTCTTCCATAACTCTTTTCTTCAGACGTAATACTTCCTTTTTAGTAAGTACATCAGCTTTCGCTATTACAGGTACTATGTTAACTTTGTTATGAAGTTGCTTCATAAACTCAATATCTAACGGCTTCAACCTGTTATCATTAAAAAAAGGATAACTAATTATATTAATTCAAAAACTATAAAAATAATAAAATATATAAGCCAAATAATAATTAAAAAAAAAATTTTAATTATAATATTTTAAGTTTTTAATAATAAATAAATAATTTAATTATACATGGTGATAATTCGTACCCATGACCAAATGGAGAGATAAAATAAAAACAACAATGTATTCTGTTGTCCACAATATTCCTTCTGTTTAAACCACTTTCATCACGAAGGAATCTCTCAAATTGATCATCTATATATTGAATGATAGCTCTGAAACTATCTGTATTATCAATTGCATCTCCATAACCAGGTGTATCAACAACTGTTAATCTAAGTTTAACGCCTCTTTCCTCAATTTCGACTGTTGAAGCATCGAGTTTAACAGTTTGATTAGTTTTCTCTATTTAATAATAAAAACAATAATTATACATAAGATATATTTTATATCTTATATATTCACATATAAAAATTAGGAATTGAGAAAGACATTTGCTAAAAATTTTGATAAAACTTAATAGTTTAATACACATTTATAACCGCCATAACTAACATGGGGAACACCATGTCTGAACACCAGGTGACTGCTCCGGGGATTTTGACGCGCTTTATACAGGCTGTTCTTGGGCAAAAAAACGACAAGTGTCCGGCTGTTTCAATGGGCCATAGTTTTACAGAAATCGATTTTTAAAAATGATTCTAGTCGGCCGTGGCACACTTGATACGTTTGACCGTCACTATTGAACAGCAGTAGCGTTAGCGCAGTTGATAAGATGTTGGCTTCGTACATAATAGGTTGCGTGTTCAAATCTCGTGCATTTTCTTTATTAAAAATTTGTTCTTGTTTGTAATTATTTATATTATTATAGATATACACGAAAAAGATTATTTATTTGATTATATTAATATATTTTTTGTAAATGAAATTTTAAAATTTTTAAATAATTATTGTAATAATTTGGAAAATCTGTATAAAGAAATATTATCTTTATAAATTTTATTTTAATTTAATGTTAGTAATTTTCATTACTTTTTTATTAAAATGAAAGTTTATAAATTTTCATATTAGTAGATAATTTGTCCTCTTGTTGTCTTATTTTTCTGTTTTTCCTTATCAATTATACAATGATAAAGAAAGGTTGTGCTAACATGTCACTCTTTAACGATTCTTTATTGTTTAAGAAAATTAATAGAAAATTTTTCTCATGTCATGTCACTCGTGATCACTCACGTTTTTATTACATTTTTATTTATGTGTCCATATGAATAACAACAATGACGACGACGACAACGACGGTAATAATAATTATTCTATACAAGAATATTTAATTATTTACTAATTTGTAAATTTATTAGAATAAAATTTCATTAAAATAAAAAAGTAATAAAAATTAATAACATTAAATTAAAATTAAATTTATAAAGATAATAATATTTCTTTATTCAGATTTTTCAAATTATTACAATAATTATTTAAAATTTTAAAAATTTCATTTACAAGAAAAATATCAATATAATTATATAAATAATCTTTTTCGTGTATATCTACAATCTACAATAATATAAATAATTACAGATAAGAACAAATTTTTAATAAAAAAAAAATGCACGAGATGAGATTTGAATACGTAACCTATTGTGTACGAAGCCAACGTCTTACCTACTGCGCTACTATTGCTGCTCAATAGTGACGATCGAACGTATCAAGTGTGCCGCAGCCGACTAAAGTCATTTTTAAAAATAGATTTCTTCGAAACTATGGCTCATTGGCTGAAACAGCCGGACACGTGTCGTTTTTTTCGCTTAAGAACAGCTTGTAAAAAGCGCATCAAAATCCCCGGAGCAGTCACCTGATGTTCCCTTTGTAAGTCTAAATTTGAATATATTGTGTGAATAACTAATAATTAATTACGAATTAATAACTTAATTAACTCCTGTAGTCTCCGCTTTACAAGTTATTATTATTATTTATAGTATTATAGTATATTAAGATTAAAGATGTGGATACCCACTTCTTATACAAAAGTACCTTTACTTTTGAAAGACAGAAACACGTATATAGTATATTAAATATATGTATACACACACACACACACGCACACGCACACGCAAGCACGCACACACACACACACACACACACACACACACACACACACACACACACACACACACACACACACACACACACACACACACACACACACACACACACACACACACACACACACACACACACACACACACACACACACACACACACACACACACACACACACACACACACACACACACACACACACACACACACACACACACACACACACACACACACACACACACACACACACACACACACACACACACACACACACACACACACACACACACACACACACACACACACACACACACACACACACACACACACACACACACACACACACACACACACACACACACACACACACACACACACACACACACACACACACACACACACACACACACACACACACACACACACACACACACACACACACACACACACACACACACACACACACACACACACACACACACACACACACACACACACACACACACACACACACACACACACACACACACACACACACACACACACACACACACACACACACACACACACACACACACACACACACACCAGAGAGAGGATCATTATTTGATTATTTAATGATACAGCAATTAGATATGAAAATTATAATAGTCAAAAATAAAAAATCAACAATGTCCTCTTAAAATATTTTTTTAATTTGTTCGAACATTGTTTTAACATTGTTCGATATCATTTTGCCCTATGAGTGTAAATATTTATTTTTAACGTATTTTTAGCCGCAAATACGAATCCATAGTCCGAATTTGACTTTATGTCACAATTGTGAGAAAAAATGCGATAAAATTAACCAAAAACGATGATTTTGAGAGATTTCATGACGTAGCAGTGGCAGAAAAAAAATATTTTTAATTTCATTAAGACTCATGGCTCCGCGACTATGTTGCTTTGATGACGTTAGAAGCAACCGTCAGGAAAAAATACTATTAAGAACTGTTTAAAAAATTATAAGAAAATTGAAGCAAATAATATAGAGAAACTGTTTAATATACTGTAAAAATCTCGCTGTTAATTTGAACATGTCTCAACAGTTTTCTTCAGTACAGTAACTGAAATCTTGTACAACACAAAAATTTTTATGATATATTTTCAACTCTTAAACGTCAGTTTATGTTGATTTTAAATGAAATTTAAGCCTTTTAATTGATTTCTCACTATTTTCACATCAGAAAATTTATTCAGTACTGATCGGACGTGAACTCGAGAACTGCAGATACCTCCCAGGTTTCTAGTCTATCATCTTAGCTGCTATGCTATTTCTTCAATTGATACTAAGTTTCTTATTATCCTTATATGCAACCGAAGCAATAATTTTAATTTTTTTTAATAATATTATTTAATATTAGGTGTACAACTTTGCTTTCGCCGTTTTTTTCCGAAATTCGAGGCTTTATTGTAAAAAACTAGTTATACATTTATGATTCAAAGTATTGTCCATCGCTGGCCACTGCTTTCTCCCATCTTTCGGGCAGCGTACGAATCCCGCGTCGAAAAAACTGGTCATCTTTTGAGGCGATCCACGAATCGATCCAATTTTTTACTTCTTCATAAGAAACCGAAAGTGACAGTCAGCCAGGCCGTGTGCCATTGATCGAAACAAGTAATAGTCAGAGGGAGCAACGTCTCGAGAATACGTCGGGTGGGGTAGGACTTCCCATTTCAACGGTTTCAAGTATGTCTTGACCACTTTCGCAACATGGGGTCGAGCATTGTCATGCTGCAAAATCACTTTATCGTGTCTCTCGTTGTATTGCGGCTGTTTGTCTTTCAACGCTCGGGTCAAACGCATTAATTGCGTTCGATATCGATCGCCTGTGATTGTTTCAGTCGGTTTTAACAGCTCATAATACACTACGCCGAACTGGTCCCACCAAATACAGAGCATGACCTTGGAGCCGTGAATATTCAGTTTGGCCGTCGACGTGGAAGCATAACCGGGAACTCCCTATGATTTTCTGCGCTTGGGGTTATCGTAATGAACCCATTTTTCGTCCCCAGTCACAATGCGATGCAGAAATCCCTTCCGTCTTTGCCTTTCAAGCAGCTGTTCACAAGCAAACAAACGCCGTTCAACATCTCTCGGCTTCAATTCGTACGGCACCCAATTTCCTTGCTTCTGAATCATTCCCATGGTTTTGAGGCGTTTTGAAATGGCTTGGTGAGTCACTCCCAATGATCGTGCCAATTCTTCTTGATTTTGATACAAGTCTTGATCAAGTAATGCCTCCAATTCTGCATCTTCGAAAACCTTTTCTCTTCCACCGCTATGCCGGTCTTCGACGTCAAAATCACCGTTCTTGAAGCGTTGAAACCACTCACGACACGTTCTTTCACTAATAACGGCCTCACCATAAGTATTTGAGAGCATTCAATGAGCCTCAGCCGCAGATTTCTTCATATTGAAGCAGGAAATTAAAACCTCCCGCAAATGACGAAAATTTGGCTCGTAAACTGCCATTTTCAATCGAGAATAACTTTATGATGCAAACATAAATCGACTAATGTTTCTATGGGGTTATGTTGACAGATGCCCAAGTTTATTGTATGACGTCTATGATCTATTTATTTCGACCACTACTTACCGCTAAAGCCATCTATAGGAAAACGGCGGAAGCAAAGTTGTACACCTAATTATATATTCATACAGAAAAGTCATTCCTATATACGGCGACAGAGCTGAAAGATTGTGATTTGGACAGACGTATCAAGTTCTGTGAGGAGATGATGCGTCGTTATGACCAAAACAATAATTTTTTCGAAAACATAATCTTTTCTGATAAAGCTGCTTTTCGATTGAACGGGGAGATGAATCGGCACAACTGCCGATATTGGAGCGACGATAATCCTCACTGGATGAGCGATATCCATACCCAATATCCCCAAAAACTTAACGTGTGGGCTGGATTTTGTGGGAGAGGAATAATTGGACCCTTCTTCATAGAGGGAACACTTACAGGTCAAAAATATCTAGACCTTTTACAATTACGAATTGTTCCAGCAATTTTTGATTTGGTTGGACGAGAAGAAACCTGGTTCCAACAAGATGGAGCGGCTCCACATTATGCGGCAAGGGTAAGGGAATATTTGAACGAGGTCTTCCCTGAAAGGTGGATAGGCAGGCGCGGAGAAATAGAATGGCCCGCTAGATCTCCGGACATGACGCCATTGAATTTTTTTCTATGGGGATATGTCAAGAATAATGTCTACAAGACCAAACCTGCGAATGTGGATGAGCTGAAGGAGCGAATTATGGACCAAATTAATGGGATAACACCCGAGATGAAGGGAAACGTTTTGAAAGAATTTTATTTCCGACTTGGATACTGTCAAGAAGCGGGAGGAGGGCAGTTCGAGCATTTAATACGATGAATGGAGGTAGGTAATGACATTGCCAATGGTCGATCTGAACATGAGGATGATACTTTTTTTGAATCCAGTATAAGCGAATAAATAATCCAAGCGGAAGGAATCTAATTGGAAGGAAGATTGTGAAGAGTGAGGACGGGTGGGAGTGCCCTTGCCGAAATGGTCAGA
The DNA here is from genome assembly GCF_010583005.1 of Odontomachus brunneus. Lineage (NCBI taxonomy): Eukaryota > Metazoa > Arthropoda > Insecta > Hymenoptera > Formicidae > Odontomachus > Odontomachus brunneus. The sequence goes on along the minus strand of NW_022639520.1, from coordinate 370,003 downwards.
GAAGAGAGTGAGCGCAATTGGAAGCGTACACAAAACAAACCGCTCTGTTTAGAGCGACCAATTATCCAGTCGTGGGATAACGCTCCGGTTAGGGAATGTTTGTTAGAAAAACTACGGTCTTCCATCATCTTGGTTGGGAGATCGGCGAACAGTCGCCGTTGCGACCGAGGTAAAGTGGCCGAGCTGAGGGCTTTGGAAAGGGCTTGGGGCCAGCGTTCACATGATCTTACCAAATATTGGGTGTCCCATTTAAAAAAATCATCTTGACCTCCACGGTACCCGTCAAGGTTAATCAGCGTAGCCCATTCGGTAGGTCTTATGGAGTCTTACAACTTTTATCCGAAACATTTTTCCATCATACCCATCGTTTGCGAAATAATCGGCCGTATCCGAACTTTTGCCATGCAAACACTAATACTCGCCTCAAAGTCACCGCCAGGGGGTTAGAAGAGCTCATGCCCAGGGTTTTGGAAAGGGCTCGGGACCAGCTTTCACATAACCTTACCAAATACCGGGTGTCCTATTTAAAAAAATCATCTTGACCTCCACGGTACTCGTCAAGGTCAAACAAGGGTGACCAGTTGATAGATTGGTTAAAACCCTACAACTTTTGTATTTAACATTTTCCTCTAACTCCTATAGTTTCCAAGAAAATCGGCCGTGTCCAGACTTTTCGGACACCCTGTATATACAGGGTGGACCATTTTAATCCATCCAGTCGAATATGTCGAAAACCAAGCACGGGAGAGAAAAATTTTTTAGACAAAAGTTGTTTGGTTTCGAGGGGACCATAAGATGGTACCATTGCTTTGACCTTGAAAAATTATTTGAAAGTCACATGAAAGTCACCTCAATTTTTTTAAACGGCATCCCCTATTTTTTATTACATATTCTTGTAGCTGACCTCGAGAGCTTTCCAAAACATTTTAATGAAATGTTTCTTCATTGAGTACTTTTCGAGTTATAAAGCTCCAAAGTTGCAATATGAAAAAATTC
>NW_022639520.1:360724-368997 GCF_010583005.1 Odontomachus brunneus | reverse complement strand
AAAAAATAGGGGATGCCGTTTAAAAAAATTGAGGTGACTTTCATGTGACTTTCAAATAATTCTTCAAGATCAAAGCAATGGTACCATCTTATGGTCCCCTCGAAACCAAACAACTTTTGTCTGAAAAATTTTTCTCTCCCGTGCTTGGTTTTCGACATATTCGACTGGATGGATTAAAATGGTCCACCCTGTATATATAGTGTCCGAAATCTTTCTTGACACAAATCGTAGGAAAGTAGAACGGATTAAACGGAACAGAAAAGTCAAATACCATTTTGCGAAATTCGCAATAATTTTCAAGGAATTAGTTATTTTGTTTGAACAAATTAGCGCTCGGGCCGGCGTGCGACCGTAATATACGCGAATCGCCGCTCGCTGCGTCCCTCCGCCTATAGCTACGATTTGTCTCGTAGCCATAGTTACCATAGTTATGAGATATAGCGTAACTATGGATGTAACTATGGGCGGAGGAACGCAGCGAGCGGCGATTCACGTGTATCACGATTGCACACCGGCCTAAGCGCTAATTTGTTGTGACAAAATAATTAATTACTCGGAAACTATTACGAATTTCGCAAAATGGTACTTGACTTTTCTGTTTCGTTTAATCCGTTCTACTTTCTAACGAATTGTATTAAGAAAGGTGTTGGACACCCTGTATATATTGTGACCGTGACTCTCTCGGTGAGAAGAATGTGGCCAAAACTTCGTCTCCACGAAAGCGGCGACGGCCGAGTCCGCCGGCAGCTCTCAAATAATTTTACTAAGTAGAGTGGCGTGGTTCTTAACTCTGAGGTGCGAAGTCTCTTCGCGCGACATGTGAGGAGAAGGCGAAGGAATCAGGGGAACAAGAAATAATTTACAACATGCGTCGTGACATTCAACGCTCTATTTAACAAAAACGATGCGGGGTTCCGAGTCTCGCCGTTCGCGGGATCGATCGGCAGCCGGATCCGTAGTCGAGGATCCGTCGACCTCGCGAATCGATCTATTTATTTCGACCAACACTTATCGCTAAAGCCATCTATAGGAAAACGGTGGAAGCAAAGTTGGACACCTAATATATTGATTTTACTTCTTTTTTTATTATAATTAATTTAAAACATCTACATTTTAAGTTAACATCTACTTTTCGTTTTGTAGTTTTGTAGTTCTAATACGTACTCGGCGTTTTTTTTTCTTTTGTAAAGACTGTTACGATCTCACTGCTTTTTATATAGATTATTTAGATATAAATCTTATTATATTACTTTTTCAGCAAAGAAAATATGTGCATCTTTGAAGTTTCGTAGTCAACTGCGTTTTTTATTGTGGAGTCATTAATTGAAATCCATTTTATGTGCTTACTACGCACAGCGTTTGTATAATGTCCATTGATTATACTTTCACCATTGTGTAAAATTACACTAACAATTTTATATATATATATATATATATATATATATATCTGTGCCTATACGTATCTTTAATGTAGATATACCTTTAATTTTTAAATTTGTAATTTTAAACGTTTTGTTATTAGCAGTTTTAAATAACTATAATTTTAAAATAAAGATATTTTTTGTTATTATTATTTCGTTTCTCTCTATTATACTAAGTTTCCTCCACAATAAGTACATACTTTTTCACTATTTTTCCAATTTATAAAATTGTATTCTATTAATTCTTATAAAGTATATGGTTTTTCCAAATTTTCTAGTAATTGAAGTAATAGAATATGGTTTGACTGGATCTTTAAAGGACCCCGCACAAACCTTATGGAAAATGGGTCCCGGTGGATTTAGCTGAAACTTTGGAAATTTGTAGTTTACGTGATCCTTGATGAAAAGTTCTCATTGCCTCAACTTGATTCATTGAGCCGTATGAGTCCTAGGAACTGTTTAAAGTAGGAAATAAGCGACTGCCATCGCCACTGTATAGGTAACCATCTGGTAATTCCTATCCCTTCCCCACCCTCTTCCCATTTCTCTTTCTCTCTTCCCCTCTCCCTTCCCCTCTCTTTCTCCTCTCTCTTCTTCTTTAATTAGTTTCCGTTATTTTATGTTAGCTTGCTTTCATTTACATTACTTTGCGTGATTTGTCCAAATACCTTTTCTTGCGATGAAGCAGTAAGGATTTAATGTTATATCAGATCCAATTGGATCATCCGGATTACAAGAATCTGAATGTCACTTTAAAAGGTTTTATCGTCGACATTAGTGTTACCCAATGTGCACACGCACACGCACACACACACACACACACATACACTTTCACACAGACGGCCCTTTTCAGGGCCACATAATGTGCAAAATTCCGATCGCGCAACCTCCCTGTGGTGCACATTGGATAACGCTAATGTCGACGGTAAAACCTTTTAAAGTGACATTCAGATTCTTGTAATTGTCCGGATGATCCAATTGGATCTGATATAACGTTAAATCCTCACTCCTTCATCGCAAGAAAAAGTATTTGGACAAATCACGCAAAGTAATGTAAATGAAAGCAAGCTAACATAAAATAACGGAAACTAATTAAAGAAGAAGAGAGAGGAGAAAGAGAGGGGAAGGGAGAGGGGAAGAGAGAAAGAGAAATGGGAAGAGGGTGGGGAAGGGGTAGGAATTACCAGATGATTACCTATATAGTGGCGATGGCAGTCGCTTATTTCCTACTTTCGACGGTTCCTAGGACTCATACGGCTCAATGAATCAAGTTGAGGCAATGAGAACTTTTCATCAGGATCACGTAAACTACAAATTTCCAAAGTTTCAGCCAAATCCACCGGGACCCATTTTCCATAAGGTTTGTGCGGGGTCCTTTGTAACACATTTTACTATAAAATTTTCTTCGTGTAGTAATGTATCTTCTCCTCTAATATGAACTCGCAGACTGCGTACCAATATTCACTGCTAGTATTGAAACTCTATACGTATTATATATACGACACAAACTATAGATCTTCAGTACTCGCAGTAGTAATCATTGAACTTTATTGAATTTATCGATGAAACTGTTCTATTTTATTTGCAAGTTTACGCTAGATGAAAAGATACATGATCGATTTAATGTTTATTGCGCACGAAATATTCTGATTGATGCAATCTATATGGAAATTTTTATATTTTATCTACAAAAATCTTTTCTGTCTCGACAATTAATTTCAAATTTAGATTACACGTTTGCAATGTGGGTCGCGAACGTCACAAATGCAGATTGATATAAAACTATAAAAAAATGTACGTGAAATTATAAACAGCTTGATATGTATATCTGATGGTCGATCATAAATCTTTTCCTCTAGCGTAAATTCGTGAATCGAAGGCAATCATTATAGATACATGCTGCTTATTGCAGCCTATATATATTACAAACGCAATCTGACGGAGAAACGCGCATCGCTTGTGTGCGTGCGTATACGTGTGATCTGAAGCTGGATCGCTTAGCGATGCAAACGCGGCTTGATGGACAAACTCATTCGCTTGTGTGCGTGCGTATACGTGTGATCTGAAGCTGGATCGCTTAGCGATGCAAACGCGGCTTGATGGACAAACTCATTCGCTTGTGTGCGTGCGTACGTATAAATCTAAATTTGAAAAATTTGAGGATCTGCGCGAAAATAAAAGGACTTTTTAGCGAGCAAGATTTTGAAATCTTCGTATTGCCTATACTAATCTTAATCAAACTTGGTGCAAATTACGCGCGCGTCAAACATTATATAAGGAAACTTTCATCAAATTTTCGATTATAGTTTTCGTGCTTGAGATATTTGACTTGGAAAACCAATTGACCTAGAAATTCCAGATAAGCTTACACGGTCGCGTTGTCTTGATACATACTGAGCGTCGCGCCGCGACCGCGGCGTTTGATTATTAATTATTTTAATTGGAGATATTACAAAGAGATCTACAATAAATTTGTTGAATAATGTACCATCAAACACGAGGTAACAGTAACAAAACAGTTATAATTTCCCACTCAACAATATAAATAGTTACATTGTTAAATACTAAATGTACAATAGCTAAATGTCATTTAAGTACATGCTTGCGATAATACATAGAAATATAATGTTATTAAAGTTTACTTTGATATTTCTTTTTTCTCTTTCTCTATCTCTTTCTTTTTTTATATTAAAAAAATATATTTAAAAAAGATATTCTTTTCAAATATTAATGCTTTCTTCAGATGAAGATCCGCGTAATCTTCCGTTATACATTATCATGAGAGAATATGCAGTTAAAGGAAGATCTCTAAAAAGAAAGATCAAAGAAAATATTAAAATAAACATAAAAATCTTTTCATAGCACTGTTGCGCACCAAGCACGATTGCACATTTTTTATATATTTTTTTTATGTATAATTAAGACGAGGGAGAATTCCTCTCTTTTCTCTCAGTGCTGTAAAAAGATTTTTATTTTTATTTTAATATTTTATTTGATCTTTCTTTTTAACCAGATTTTTCTAGTTTTAACTGTATATTCTTTCATGATAATGTATAACGGAAGATCACGCGAATCTTCATCTGAAGAAAGCATTAATATCTGAAGAGAATATCTTTCTTAAATATATATATATATATTTTTTTTTTTAATATAATAAGAGAGAGAGAGAGAGAAAGAGAGAGAGAAGGAGAAAAGAGGAACATTAAAGTAAACTTTAATAACATTATATGTACATATGTTGTCGTAAGCACGTACTTAGATGGAATTTAGTTACATTACATATTAAAATTATGTTAGATTATAATATAATATTAAATAGATTAGATAAAAATAAAATTGTACAGCATATAAAATTTGTATGACATTTATACATAATAAATTGCTCAAAGCAATCTAGCAAACACCAAGTTACATAACTGTCAGTTATAATTTTTCGCTCAACAATGTAACTGTTTACATTGTCGAGTGAGAAATTATAGCTATTTCGTTACTGTTATCTCGTGTTTGCTGGTAAATTACCCAGATAGCACAGAGATGAATAGATATTGATAGAGAATTCATTTTAAAACATACCTAAAGAATTAGAAAAATGAATATTTGAAGAATTCCTGAAGAATTATTCGAGTCTAATTCATTCTAAAGTATTCCTTGGAACTTCATTATAATGAATATTTCGCGAATCATTACTTGGGATACTCTGAAAATTCGTGAGAAATTACTATTATTATCTAATCTTATTTACATTTTATGTTTACATTAGACAGATAACTCATCGCTTATAATAAGCGTTAATTTTTATAAATTTATACATAAATTTAATTAATTTAATTAAATCTTATATAATAAATTAGATTTTTCTTTTTTTAATTGTACTATTTTATAATTACTCAATGTTTATAGTCTTTTATGATTTTGTCTATTTAATAACAATGAACAATAAAAAAATGTTTACTATAAACATTTAAAGATAACGAAATGGAATGTGCGGGATTTTGTAGACTTCATCTCATTATCTAAGGATTAAATTAACAATAAAAGTACAAAAAATATAATTTTTATTGAAATTAAATCATTTTATTAAGAGAGGAACCTGGTTTATAGGACTCAAAAATTCGAATTTTCAAAAGTTGTCTTAAGCGATAGTAGTACTATCTTAGAATATACCTTTAAAATTTTAGGCCGAATTTCAAAGTACTTTTTGTGTTACAGCTTGAAGATCATGCGTCGAGCATTGAATGCAGGCATGAAAATTGTCGAAATTGCTTCTTTTATTGCCGCATGTGTTTTCAATGAAGGATATAGCAGTACATTGAAGATGATGAATACGTTAGATATTAGTATTGAGACAAAATAAAATTAAGAGTCACACAAAAAACACTTGACGTGCCCGGATATATAAATAATTTAAATGTATTTTCCAAATAGTATTTTGTATATTAATTTATAAAATTCAAAACAACTTACTGCGACACGGGCACGCCAAGTATTTTTTGTGTGACTTTTAATTTTATTTTGTCTTAATTTTTACATGGTTACTAATAAAAAGAAATCAATATTTGCCACATGTGGTGTGAATATACACAAAGCTGTTATATACGTAATGATATTTTCGTTTGATCTAATTATCTTTTAACATCTCTTTTGTAAAAAATAAAAATTTAAATAGTATTATGTTTTAATGTCTTTGGATTTATGTTTTCTGAAATTATGTATGTGAAACATTTCATATGTGAATATATTTGCTTTTATATAATTCTATCCATGTAGGAAAACACGTGAATTATTTTCACTTGGCCTAACTACCTGATATCATGTTTTTCTGCAAAAAATAGAAGTTTAAACAACAATATTTCTTGTTAAGATTTTTAAATGTGTTATTTTACAAATAAAATGTTTTTATAGAAACATTAATTTTTGTATAATTCTACTCGTGCAGGCAAGCGCGTGAACTTGGCGTCTTTTTTCACCTTTTTTTAAAAAAAGTAGGTTTGTTCGGATATCACATCTTTTTCATAAATGATTGAATATTTATTAAACATAAACAAATTTGACATAAATTTCATAAATAATTATAATTTTAGGAAACTTGCGTATCAATTAACAGGAAATACTATTATATTTCTTCTATAAACGTTTGGCTTATTACAATGCGAGCGCTCAGTTGCTTCGAAACGTCGAGTGAGGGTAAGAATATCATCCTCTTCTTCTTTCTTTCACTCGCTGTGTTGAAAGACGGTCGCGTCAGCGAGTGAGAGCGAGAAGGAGAAGATGACATTCTTCCTCTTACTTGCGCCATTCTGCTTCGTTTTGTACGAGATACTACCGCGTCTCTTGATACCAACACGTGTACACGATCTAACCACGTGGTCCATGCCTCGCTGACTGCGCCGCTGAGTGAATTTTTCTGATGGAGAAAGGCTGAGATAGACATTAGTAGAACGTTTCTTAATAGTAGAATTTTGCCATTTTGGACTTTCCACTAAAATATCTTCTCTCATAAACTATAGGACAAATATAAAGATAGATTTATTAAGCAAATCGACCCCAAGGATCGATAGAGCCTATCCAGAAATTCATCCGATTAGCCGTTATAGCCGAACGAGAAATTTTACCTACGCTGAACTAGTTGGTCGGCGTAAGTTATACGCGACTGTCTCACGCCGTTCCTCGCTTCGCGCGTTCACTTGGCGCGAGACGCTACCGCGTCTCTTGATTCCGCACATTCCATTTCGTTATCTTTAAATTTTTATAGTAAAAATTTTTTTATTAACTGTTATTAAATATATAAAATCATAAAATACTATGAGTAACTTGTTGTTGAAATACTATGTATAACTTTGAGTAATTATAAAACAGTACAATTACAAAAAGAAAAAAAATCACCTAACCATATAAAATTTATTTAAATTAAAAAAAAATCACCTAACCATATAAAATTTATTTAAATTAATTAAATTTATGTATAAATATATAAATCAACGCTTATTATAAACGATTTCCGAAATATTTAAGTGAACAAAATTTTAATAAAACGTTTCACAAATATTTCTGAATTATTTCAATGTTATATTTTAATATAATTTCCAAATTATCTTTTGAAAAGCATTTTGAAAGATGTGCTGTAATACGTTTTTAATACTCACAAACACTTATATTGCATATTTTTAAATAGCATGCGAATAAAAATTATAATTATTAATTCTTAGAGAGCTGGCAACATCATTATAGTGGGTAGATTATGTAAAGGTTAATTATTATATATGATGTGAATATATAAAAAATTTATTATATTTTCTTAAATTTTAGGAATATTATATAATAGATAAAGCTAGTCAAAAGTAAAGACATGTTGCGTCTCCAAAAAATTACACAGTTTGACGTATCTTATGGGGTGGACTAAATTTTTTTTGTAAATTTCATGTTAACCATCATAAAGTATAGACTTTTCCCTGAAATTAAAAAAAGAGGCGGATTTATACAATTTTTTTTGCGAGGTTGCGACATATCGAAGTTACCCCCCCCCCTCATGCATTTTTTAAATCATTTAATTTGACGTACTCTACTGAGTGGAATTAATTCTTTTCACAAATCTTACGATAACCATTGTAAAATAAAATTAAAAAAAAAAATATTTCAGATACGATAATAGCAGTACGATTTTTCGCAGTATCATGCTCATTTAAAATTAAAATGCATAGGTAACTTTGATATGTCGCAACTCCGCGAAAAAAATCGTACAAATCCGCTTTTTGACGTATCTTATGGGGTGGACTAAATTTTTTTTGTAAATTTCATGTTAACCATCATAAAGTATAGACTTTTCCCTGAAATTAAAAAAAGAGGCGGATTTAT
>NW_022639520.1:355447-360714 GCF_010583005.1 Odontomachus brunneus | reverse complement strand
GTATTTGGACAAATCACGCAAAGTAATGTAAATGAAAGCAAGCTAACATAAAATAACGGAAACTAATTAAAGAAGAAGAGAGAGGAGAAAGAGAGGGGAAGGGAGAGGGGAAGAGAGAAAGAGAAATGGGAAGAGGGTGGGGAAGGGGTAGGAATTACCAGATGATTACCTATATAGTGGCGATGGCAGTCGCTTATTTCCTACTTTCGACGGTTCCTAGGACTCATACGGCTCAATGAATCAAGTTGAGGCAATGAGAACTTTTCATCAGGATCACGTAAACTACAAATTTCCAAAGTTTCAGCCAAATCCACCGGGACCCATTTTCCATAAGGTTTGTGCGGGGTCCTTTGTAACACATTTTACTATAAAATTTTCTTCGTGTAGTAATGTATCTTCTCCTCTAATATGAACTCGCAGACTGCGTACCAATATTCACTGCTAGTATTGAAACTCTATACGTATTATATATACGACACAAACTATAGATCTTCAGTACTCGCAGTAGTAATCATTGAACTTTATTGAATTTATCGATGAAACTGTTCTATTTTATTTGCAAGTTTACGCTAGATGAAAAGATACATGATCGATTTAATGTTTATTGCGCACGAAATATTCTGATTGATGCAATCTATATGGAAATTTTTATATTTTATCTACAAAAATCTTTTCTGTCTCGACAATTAATTTCAAATTTAGATTACACGTTTGCAATGTGGGTCGCGAACGTCACAAATGCAGATTGATATAAAACTATAAAAAAATGTACGTGAAATTATAAACAGCTTGATATGTATATCTGATGGTCGATCATAAATCTTTTCCTCTAGCGTAAATTCGTGAATCGAAGGCAATCATTATAGATACATGCTGCTTATTGCAGCCTATATATATTACAAACGCAATCTGACGGAGAAACGCGCATCGCTTGTGTGCGTGCGTATACGTGTGATCTGAAGCTGGATCGCTTAGCGATGCAAACGCGGCTTGATGGACAAACTCATTCGCTTGTGTGCGTGCGTACGTATAAATCTAAATTTGAAAAATTTGAGGATCTGCGCGAAAATAAAAGGACTTTTTAGCGAGCAAGATTTTGAAATCTTCGTATTGCCTATACTAATCTTAATCAAACTTGGTGCAAATTACGCGCGCGTCAAACATTATATAAGGAAACTTTCATCAAATTTTCGATTATAGTTTTCGTGCTTGAGATATTTGACTTGGAAAACCAATTGACCTAGAAATTCCAGATAAGCTTACACGGTCGCGTTGTCTTGATACATACTGAGCGTCGCGCCGCGACCGCGGCGTTTGATTATTAATTATTTTAATTGGAGATATTACAAAGAGATCTACAATAAATTTGTTGAATAATGTACCATCAAACACGAGGTAACAGTAACAAAACAGTTATAATTTCCCACTCAACAATATAAATAGTTACATTGTTAAATACTAAATGTACAATAGCTAAATGTCATTTAAGTACATGCTTGCGATAATACATAGAAATATAATGTTATTAAAGTTTACTTTGATATTTCTTTTTTCTCTTTCTCTATCTCTTTCTTTTTTTATATTAAAAAAATATATTTAAAAAAGATATTCTTTTCAAATATTAATGCTTTCTTCAGATGAAGATCCGCGTAATCTTCCGTTATACATTATCATGAGAGAATATGCAGTTAAAGGAAGATCTCTAAAAAGAAAGATCAAAGAAAATATTAAAATAAACATAAAAATCTTTTCATAGCACTGTTGCGCACCAAGCACGATTGCACATTTTTTATATATTTTTTTTATGTATAATTAAGACGAGGGAGAATTCCTCTCTTTTCTCTCAGTGCTGTAAAAAGATTTTTATTTTTATTTTAATATTTTATTTGATCTTTCTTTTTAACCAGATTTTTCTAGTTTTAACTGTATATTCTTTCATGATAATGTATAACGGAAGATCACGCGAATCTTCATCTGAAGAAAGCATTAATATCTGAAGAGAATATCTTTCTTAAATATATATATATATATTTTTTTTTTTAATATAATAAGAGAGAGAGAGAGAGAAAGAGAGAGAGAAGGAGAAAAGAGGAACATTAAAGTAAACTTTAATAACATTATATGTACATATGTTGTCGTAAGCACGTACTTAGATGGAATTTAGTTACATTACATATTAAAATTATGTTAGATTATAATATAATATTAAATAGATTAGATAAAAATAAAATTGTACAGCATATAAAATTTGTATGACATTTATACATAATAAATTGCTCAAAGCAATCTAGCAAACACCAAGTTACATAACTGTCAGTTATAATTTTTCGCTCAACAATGTAACTGTTTACATTGTCGAGTGAGAAATTATAGCTATTTCGTTACTGTTATCTCGTGTTTGCTGGTAAATTACCCAGATAGCACAGAGATGAATAGATATTGATAGAGAATTCATTTTAAAACATACCTAAAGAATTAGAAAAATGAATATTTGAAGAATTCCTGAAGAATTATTCGAGTCTAATTCATTCTAAAGTATTCCTTGGAACTTCATTATAATGAATATTTCGCGAATCATTACTTGGGATACTCTGAAAATTCGTGAGAAATTACTATTATTATCTAATCTTATTTACATTTTATGTTTACATTAGACAGATAACTCATCGCTTATAATAAGCGTTAATTTTTATAAATTTATACATAAATTTAATTAATTTAATTAAATCTTATATAATAAATTAGATTTTTCTTTTTTTAATTGTACTATTTTATAATTACTCAATGTTTATAGTCTTTTATGATTTTGTCTATTTAATAACAATGAACAATAAAAAAATGTTTACTATAAACATTTAAAGATAACGAAATGGAATGTGCGGGATTTTGTAGACTTCATCTCATTATCTAAGGATTAAATTAACAATAAAAGTACAAAAAATATAATTTTTATTGAAATTAAATCATTTTATTAAGAGAGGAACCTGGTTTATAGGACTCAAAAATTCGAATTTTCAAAAGTTGTCTTAAGCGATAGTAGTACTATCTTAGAATATACCTTTAAAATTTTAGGCCGAATTTCAAAGTACTTTTTGTGTTACAGCTTGAAGATCATGCGTCGAGCATTGAATGCAGGCATGAAAATTGTCGAAATTGCTTCTTTTATTGCCGCATGTGTTTTCAATGAAGGATATAGCAGTACATTGAAGATGATGAATACGTTAGATATTAGTATTGAGACAAAATAAAATTAAGAGTCACACAAAAAACACTTGACGTGCCCGGATATATAAATAATTTAAATGTATTTTCCAAATAGTATTTTGTATATTAATTTATAAAATTCAAAACAACTTACTGCGACACGGGCACGCCAAGTATTTTTTGTGTGACTTTTAATTTTATTTTGTCTTAATTTTTACATGGTTACTAATAAAAAGAAATCAATATTTGCCACATGTGGTGTGAATATACACAAAGCTGTTATATACGTAATGATATTTTCGTTTGATCTAATTATCTTTTAACATCTCTTTTGTAAAAAATAAAAATTTAAATAGTATTATGTTTTAATGTCTTTGGATTTATGTTTTCTGAAATTATGTATGTGAAACATTTCATATGTGAATATATTTGCTTTTATATAATTCTATCCATGTAGGAAAACACGTGAATTATTTTCACTTGGCCTAACTACCTGATATCATGTTTTTCTGCAAAAAATAGAAGTTTAAACAACAATATTTCTTGTTAAGATTTTTAAATGTGTTATTTTACAAATAAAATGTTTTTATAGAAACATTAATTTTTGTATAATTCTACTCGTGCAGGCAAGCGCGTGAACTTGGCGTCTTTTTTCACCTTTTTTTAAAAAAAGTAGGTTTGTTCGGATATCACATCTTTTTCATAAATGATTGAATATTTATTAAACATAAACAAATTTGACATAAATTTCATAAATAATTATAATTTTAGGAAACTTGCGTATCAATTAACAGGAAATACTATTATATTTCTTCTATAAACGTTTGGCTTATTACAATGCGAGCGCTCAGTTGCTTCGAAACGTCGAGTGAGGGTAAGAATATCATCCTCTTCTTCTTTCTTTCACTCGCTGTGTTGAAAGACGGTCGCGTCAGCGAGTGAGAGCGAGAAGGAGAAGATGACATTCTTCCTCTTACTTGCGCCATTCTGCTTCGTTTTGTACGAGATACTACCGCGTCTCTTGATACCAACACGTGTACACGATCTAACCACGTGGTCCATGCCTCGCTGACTGCGCCGCTGAGTGAATTTTTCTGATGGAGAAAGGCTGAGATAGACATTAGTAGAACGTTTCTTAATAGTAGAATTTTGCCATTTTGGACTTTCCACTAAAATATCTTCTCTCATAAACTATAGGACAAATATAAAGATAGATTTATTAAGCAAATCGACCCCAAGGATCGATAGAGCCTATCCAGAAATTCATCCGATTAGCCGTTATAGCCGAACGAGAAATTTTACCTACGCTGAACTAGTTGGTCGGCGTAAGTTATACGCGACTGTCTCACGCCGTTCCTCGCTTCGCGCGTTCACTTGGCGCGAGACGCTACCGCGTCTCTTGATTCCGCACATTCCATTTCGTTATCTTTAAATTTTTATAGTAAAAATTTTTTTATTAACTGTTATTAAATATATAAAATCATAAAATACTATGAGTAACTTGTTGTTGAAATACTATGTATAACTTTGAGTAATTATAAAACAGTACAATTACAAAAAGAAAAAAAATCACCTAACCATATAAAATTTATTTAAATTAAAAAAAAATCACCTAACCATATAAAATTTATTTAAATTAATTAAATTTATGTATAAATATATAAATCAACGCTTATTATAAACGATTTCCGAAATATTTAAGTGAACAAAATTTTAATAAAACGTTTCACAAATATTTCTGAATTATTTCAATGTTATATTTTAATATAATTTCCAAATTATCTTTTGAAAAGCATTTTGAAAGATGTGCTGTAATACGTTTTTAATACTCACAAACACTTATATTGCATATTTTTAAATAGCATGCGAATAAAAATTATAATTATTAATTCTTAGAGAGCTGGCAACATCATTATAGTGGGTAGATTATGTAAAGGTTAATTATTATATATGATGTGAATATATAAAAAATTTATTATATTTTCTTAAATTTTAGGAATATTATATAATAGATAAAGCTAGTCAAAAGTAAAGACATGTTGCGTCTCCAAAAAATTACACAG
>NW_022639520.1:352633-355437 GCF_010583005.1 Odontomachus brunneus | reverse complement strand
ATTGAATGCAGGCATGAAAATTGTCGAAATTGCTTCTTTTATTGCCGCATGTGTTTTCAATGAAGGATATAGCAGTACATTGAAGATGATGAATACGTTAGATATTAGTATTGAGACAAAATAAAATTAAGAGTCACACAAAAAACACTTGACGTGCCCGGATATATAAATAATTTAAATGTATTTTCCAAATAGTATTTTGTATATTAATTTATAAAATTCAAAACAACTTACTGCGACACGGGCACGCCAAGTATTTTTTGTGTGACTTTTAATTTTATTTTGTCTTAATTTTTACATGGTTACTAATAAAAAGAAATCAATATTTGCCACATGTGGTGTGAATATACACAAAGCTGTTATATACGTAATGATATTTTCGTTTGATCTAATTATCTTTTAACATCTCTTTTGTAAAAAATAAAAATTTAAATAGTATTATGTTTTAATGTCTTTGGATTTATGTTTTCTGAAATTATGTATGTGAAACATTTCATATGTGAATATATTTGCTTTTATATAATTCTATCCATGTAGGAAAACACGTGAATTATTTTCACTTGGCCTAACTACCTGATATCATGTTTTTCTGCAAAAAATAGAAGTTTAAACAACAATATTTCTTGTTAAGATTTTTAAATGTGTTATTTTACAAATAAAATGTTTTTATAGAAACATTAATTTTTGTATAATTCTACTCGTGCAGGCAAGCGCGTGAACTTGGCGTCTTTTTTCACCTTTTTTTAAAAAAAGTAGGTTTGTTCGGATATCACATCTTTTTCATAAATGATTGAATATTTATTAAACATAAACAAATTTGACATAAATTTCATAAATAATTATAATTTTAGGAAACTTGCGTATCAATTAACAGGAAATACTATTATATTTCTTCTATAAACGTTTGGCTTATTACAATGCGAGCGCTCAGTTGCTTCGAAACGTCGAGTGAGGGTAAGAATATCATCCTCTTCTTCTTTCTTTCACTCGCTGTGTTGAAAGACGGTCGCGTCAGCGAGTGAGAGCGAGAAGGAGAAGATGACATTCTTCCTCTTACTTGCGCCATTCTGCTTCGTTTTGTACGAGATACTACCGCGTCTCTTGATACCAACACGTGTACACGATCTAACCACGTGGTCCATGCCTCGCTGACTGCGCCGCTGAGTGAATTTTTCTGATGGAGAAAGGCTGAGATAGACATTAGTAGAACGTTTCTTAATAGTAGAATTTTGCCATTTTGGACTTTCCACTAAAATATCTTCTCTCATAAACTATAGGACAAATATAAAGATAGATTTATTAAGCAAATCGACCCCAAGGATCGATAGAGCCTATCCAGAAATTCATCCGATTAGCCGTTATAGCCGAACGAGAAATTTTACCTACGCTGAACTAGTTGGTCGGCGTAAGTTATACGCGACTGTCTCACGCCGTTCCTCGCTTCGCGCGTTCACTTGGCGCGAGACGCTACCGCGTCTCTTGATTCCGCACATTCCATTTCGTTATCTTTAAATTTTTATAGTAAAAATTTTTTTATTAACTGTTATTAAATATATAAAATCATAAAATACTATGAGTAACTTGTTGTTGAAATACTATGTATAACTTTGAGTAATTATAAAACAGTACAATTACAAAAAGAAAAAAAATCACCTAACCATATAAAATTTATTTAAATTAAAAAAAAATCACCTAACCATATAAAATTTATTTAAATTAATTAAATTTATGTATAAATATATAAATCAACGCTTATTATAAACGATTTCCGAAATATTTAAGTGAACAAAATTTTAATAAAACGTTTCACAAATATTTCTGAATTATTTCAATGTTATATTTTAATATAATTTCCAAATTATCTTTTGAAAAGCATTTTGAAAGATGTGCTGTAATACGTTTTTAATACTCACAAACACTTATATTGCATATTTTTAAATAGCATGCGAATAAAAATTATAATTATTAATTCTTAGAGAGCTGGCAACATCATTATAGTGGGTAGATTATGTAAAGGTTAATTATTATATATGATGTGAATATATAAAAAATTTATTATATTTTCTTAAATTTTAGGAATATTATATAATAGATAAAGCTAGTCAAAAGTAAAGACATGTTGCGTCTCCAAAAAATTACACAGTTTGACGTATCTTATGGGGTGGACTAAATTTTTTTTGTAAATTTCATGTTAACCATCATAAAGTATAGACTTTTCCCTGAAATTAAAAAAAGAGGCGGATTTATACAATTTTTTTTGCGAGGTTGCGACATATCGAAGTTACCCCCCCCCCTCATGCATTTTTTAAATCATTTAATTTGACGTACTCTACTGAGTGGAATTAATTCTTTTCACAAATCTTACGATAACCATTGTAAAATAAAATTAAAAAAAAAAATATTTCAGATACGATAATAGCAGTACGATTTTTCGCAGTATCATGCTCATTTAAAATTAAAATGCATAGGTAACTTTGATATGTCGCAACTCCGCGAAAAAAATCGTACAAATCCGCTTTTTGACGTATCTTATGGGGTGGACTAAATTTTTTTTGTAAATTTCATGTTAACCATCATAAAGTATAGACTTTTCCCTGAAATTAAAAAAAGAGGCGGATTTATACAATTTTTTTTGCGAGGTTGCGACATATCGAAGTTACCCCCCCCCCTCATGCATTTTTTAAATCATTTAATTTGACGTACTCTACTGAGTGGAATTAATTCTTTTCACAAATCTTACGATAACCATTGTAAAATAAAATTAAAAAAAAAAATATTTCAGATACGATAATAGCAGTACGATT
>NW_022639520.1:349554-352623 GCF_010583005.1 Odontomachus brunneus | reverse complement strand
TCGATAGAGCCTATCCAGAAATTCATCCGATTAGCCGTTATAGCCGAACGAGAAATTTTACCTACGCTGAACTAGTTGGTCGGCGTAAGTTATACGCGACTGTCTCACGCCGTTCCTCGCTTCGCGCGTTCACTTGGCGCGAGACGCTACCGCGTCTCTTGATTCCGCACATTCCATTTCGTTATCTTTAAATTTTTATAGTAAAAATTTTTTTATTAACTGTTATTAAATATATAAAATCATAAAATACTATGAGTAACTTGTTGTTGAAATACTATGTATAACTTTGAGTAATTATAAAACAGTACAATTACAAAAAGAAAAAAAATCACCTAACCATATAAAATTTATTTAAATTAAAAAAAAATCACCTAACCATATAAAATTTATTTAAATTAATTAAATTTATGTATAAATATATAAATCAACGCTTATTATAAACGATTTCCGAAATATTTAAGTGAACAAAATTTTAATAAAACGTTTCACAAATATTTCTGAATTATTTCAATGTTATATTTTAATATAATTTCCAAATTATCTTTTGAAAAGCATTTTGAAAGATGTGCTGTAATACGTTTTTAATACTCACAAACACTTATATTGCATATTTTTAAATAGCATGCGAATAAAAATTATAATTATTAATTCTTAGAGAGCTGGCAACATCATTATAGTGGGTAGATTATGTAAAGGTTAATTATTATATATGATGTGAATATATAAAAAATTTATTATATTTTCTTAAATTTTAGGAATATTATATAATAGATAAAGCTAGTCAAAAGTAAAGACATGTTGCGTCTCCAAAAAATTACACAGTTTGACGTATCTTATGGGGTGGACTAAATTTTTTTTGTAAATTTCATGTTAACCATCATAAAGTATAGACTTTTCCCTGAAATTAAAAAAAGAGGCGGATTTATACAATTTTTTTTGCGAGGTTGCGACATATCGAAGTTACCCCCCCCCCTCATGCATTTTTTAAATCATTTAATTTGACGTACTCTACTGAGTGGAATTAATTCTTTTCACAAATCTTACGATAACCATTGTAAAATAAAATTAAAAAAAAAAATATTTCAGATACGATAATAGCAGTACGATTTTTCGCAGTATCATGCTCATTTAAAATTAAAATGCATAGGTAACTTTGATATGTCGCAACTCCGCGAAAAAAATCGTACAAATCCGCTTTTTGACGTATCTTATGGGGTGGACTAAATTTTTTTTGTAAATTTCATGTTAACCATCATAAAGTATAGACTTTTCCCTGAAATTAAAAAAAGAGGCGGATTTATACAATTTTTTTTGCGAGGTTGCGACATATCGAAGTTACCCCCCCCCCTCATGCATTTTTTAAATCATTTAATTTGACGTACTCTACTGAGTGGAATTAATTCTTTTCACAAATCTTACGATAACCATTGTAAAATAAAATTAAAAAAAAAAATATTTCAGATACGATAATAGCAGTACGATTTTTCGCAGTATCATGCTCATTTAAAATTAAAATGCATAGGTAACTTTGATATGTCGCAACTCCGCGAAAAAAATCGTACAAATCCGCAGTTTGACGTATCTTATGGGGTGGACTAAATTTTTTTTGTAAATTTCATGTTAACCATCATAAAGTATAGACTTTTCCCTGAAATTAAAAAAAGAGGCGGATTTATACAATTTTTTTATCCTCTTTTTTTTTTTTAATTGCAAGGGAAAATCTATACTTGACGATGATTATCATGAAATTTATGAAAAAAATTTAGTCCACCCCATAGTATACCTCAAATTGTGCAATTTTTTGGAGACGCGCATATTTACTTTTGAAAGGACTGCGGGAAGGGAAAAAAGTAAATTCAAAATCGGACGAATGCTCCTTAAAGTACAGACTTCACTTTTTAAAATAAAAAAAAAAGAGTTTCCAAATAATGTTTCGCAATATTATACTCATTAAAATTGTGCGAAATTTCGAAATGAACTTACCTATTCCATGATTTTGTTGACGAATGTATAACAGTCGTAAGCATATAGATGTTACTCGATGTTTATCACATCGAGTAACATCTATTAATAAAATTGTGCCTTCAATCTTTGTGGATAAATATACATAAAATGATATTATAATATACTCTTGTTACTCTAAACTTGTTACTCGTCAGTTAAACAATTTTGCAGGCAAGACAGCCGAGATAGCATAGACGATTCAGAAAGAATTCAGTTGTATGTTACCAATTCTGGGCTCATTTTTAGATGCAAACAGAATTCTTTTCACTGAACTGAACTTTAAAGAATTCTTTTTGCATCTAAAAATGAGCTCAAAATTGGTGACATATTTATAATATACGACAGAATTTTTTGAATTTTTTTAAATTTTCTGTGCTATCTGGGAGGACACGAAGAAAAAGGGTAAGATAGAACACGAACAAGGAAATACTACAACCTGCTAAATCGATTTCTGAACGAGAAATAGCACGTTCGTTAGCTGCGATGTTAAGCATCAACATTCTAATTGGGGTTTGTGCTAATGGACCTTTGTTTGTGAGAAATTACAGTATAAAGTTTGGGTTGCGGGACTATATCACGGATATGGCTAAAAAATGCGTCTGTCTTTCAGCGAGGCGGCGTGGCCGAGCAGATTGAGGCTTCCACAGTGAAAATTTTTGAGCCGGCTGTGAGCGTTCGAAACCCGGCGACGAGAGTTATTCTTGTGCGGTGTTTTTTTTTCTTACCTTAGGGCATATAATTAATGTTTTTCGAATATGATACATTTGTTTTGCATATATCTCGTTTTTATGCTATTAATCAGGGGTAATTAGGGAAGTGTCAGGCTTATTTAACGCAAACACGAATATAGACATATTTTGCATTGCTTACAAAATATATATTTTAGTACATCACTTTCGTATAAAAACATTGTATACAACATTGTCATATAATAAAACATTGTCATATAATAAAACATGTAATCAAACATTTTCATATAATAAAACATTGTAATATAATAAAACATTGTCATATTGGGTGTACAACTTAATTTGGTCCGTTTTTTTGCTTGAAAAACGCATTTAT
>NW_022639520.1:348822-349544 GCF_010583005.1 Odontomachus brunneus | reverse complement strand
TAAAAATTAAACTTGTTGTGCAAAACTCAAAGGCTTGTAAACAATATTTGGTTGACAGATGTTGACACTTCACGATACAGCAAAAATCAGCTGTCGCCGTCAACCATTTATAGCACCTAGAGCCATCTTTTGAAAACGGACCGAACTAAGTTGTACACCCAATATAATAAAATATTATCATATAATAAAACATTGTTATATAATAAAACATTGTCATATAATAAAACATTGTCATATAATAAAACATGTAATCAAACATTTTCATATAATAAAACATTGTAATATAATAAAACATTGTCATATTGGGTGTACAACTTAATTTGGTCCGTTTTTTTGCTTGAAAAACGCATTTATTTGAATGATAAAATGAATTAATATATTATTGAAAATATTGTCCATCGCTAGCCACTACTTTTTCCCATCTTTCTGGCAATTTATGGATTCTGTCGCGGAAGAAGCGTTCATCTTTTGAAGCCAAGAATGAATCGAGCCAATTTTTGATACTCTGTTCTGAAGTGAAGTGTATTCCAGTCAAAGCGTTCTGCATCGATCGAAACAAATGGTAGTCGGAAGGGGCAAGGTCTGGGCTATAAGGCGGGTGAGCCAGAACTTCCCATCCGCTATTTTCCAAATAGTTTTTAACCGGAACAGCAACATGAGGCCGAGCGTTGTCATGGTGAAAGATTATGGACTCGTGTCTGGTCGCATATTCTGGACGTTTT
>NW_022639520.1:346648-348321 GCF_010583005.1 Odontomachus brunneus | reverse complement strand
AGAAAATCAAAACTTCCCGCAAATGGTGCTTATTTGGAACGAAACTCGACATTTTCAACGCAGTAAAAATTAAACTTGTTGTGCAAAACTCAAAGGCTTGTAAACAATATTTGGTTGACAGATGTTGACACTTCACGATACAGCAAAAATCAGCTGTCGCCGTCAACCATTTATAGCACCTAGAGCCATCTTTTGAAAACGGACCGAACTAAGTTGTACACCCAATATAATAAAATATTATCATATAATAAAACATTGTTATATAATAAAACATTGTCATATAATAAAACGTTGTCATATAATAAAACATTGTCATATAATAAAAACATTGTAATATAATAAAACTTATACGCTATAAACATCTTTCATTTTTTCGCAATATTGCGGATAGATTCAAAATAATGCATTCATTACATGCAGTTGGTGCAAACATTTGTTATGTTTTCATTGTTTTTATACAGAATTCTATCCGCCACATTGCGAAAAAATGAAAGATGTTTATAGCATATAAGTTTTATTATATGACGATGTTTATTATATGACAATGTTTTATTATATAATAATGTTTTATTATATGACAATGTTTTATTATATGGCAATGTTTTATTATATGATAATGTTTTATTACATGATAATGTTTTATTATATGACAATGTTATATTAAATGAAAATGTTTTATTATTGGGAGGGTGCATTAATTTTAAAGAATTTTCAAGAGATGGTGTAACTAGTACTATATCGCATCGGGCCAAATTGTTGCTACCTTCATGTCAAAACACTATCATGTGACTTTAGTATTGTTTTCAATATGTGTCATTTTGCTGAACTGTAAATAACATTGTTTTTTTGAGCATTGAATATGTCGAATTTTGTGCCAACAAAACGCAATTTGCCGGAAGCTTTGCTTTTTTGCTTCCATTTGAAGAAAAATGCTGCTGAAAGTTAACGAATACTGTCGGAAGCTTATGGTGATTATACTCCATCGATTTCAATATGTGAGTACTGGTTTCGACACTATAAAAAAGGTTATTTTGATACGGAAGACAAGGAACGTCCAGGCCAGCCGAAAAAGTTTGAAGATAAGGAAGTGGAAGCTTTACTCGATCAAGACCCGAGTCAAATGCAAGAAGAACTTACAGAATCATTAAATGTTGATCGATCAACGATTTCGAGACGTTTGAAAGCCATTGTAATGATTCAAAAGCAAAGAAATTGGGTGCCGTACGAGTTGAAGCCGAGAGACGTCGAAAGGCGCAAAATGACCTGTGAATTGTTGCTTCAAAGACATAGAAGAAAAAGTTTTTTGCAGCGTATCGTGACGGGTGATGAAAAATGGATACGCTATGATAATCTGAAGCGCAAAAATCATGGTGCAGGCCAGACGAACCATCAGCATCAACGGCAAAGCCAAATATTCATGGCACCAAGCTCATGCTCTATATTTAGTGGGATCAGCTGGGTGTAGTGTATTATGAGCTGCTCCAACCCAACGAAACCATCACTGGAGAACGCTATCAACGACAATTGATGCAATTGAGCCGAGCATTGAAGCAAAAACGGCCAGATTATGAAAAAACACGAAAGTGATTTTATAGCACGACAACGCTCGGCCACATGTTGCGAAATCAGTCAAGAAAACGTTAGAAGCGCTTAATTGGAATGTCCTACCACAA
>NW_022639520.1:346364-346638 GCF_010583005.1 Odontomachus brunneus | reverse complement strand
ATCGCAAAACGGTACAGGACTTTCTTGCTCACCTCAATCCGTTCTACGTTCTCACCAAGGGTCATCATGGGACTTCGGGACACCCTGTATGTATATATTTATTACACAAGTATTTGTGTGATAAATATAAATTATATAAAAAATATTAAAACAAAAAATATCAAAAAAAGACAAAACGAAAAGTACATGTTAACTTACACAAAGTGCAGATGTTTTAAATACTCAAAAAAGAAGTGAGATTAACCAAGTACGTATATGTAAGTATTTATTACAT
>NW_022639520.1:344976-346354 GCF_010583005.1 Odontomachus brunneus | reverse complement strand
GATGTACTAAAATATATATTTTATTGTAAGCAATGCAAAATATGTCTATATTGATGTTTGCGTTAAATAAGTCTGACACTTCCCTAATTACCCCTGATTAATAGCATAAAAACGAGATATATGCAAAACAAATGTATCATATTCGAAAAACATTAATTACATGCCCTAAGGTAAGAAAAAAAAACACCGCACAAGGATAACTCTCGTCGCCGGGTTTCGAACGCTCACAGCCGGCTCAAAAATTTTCGACGTGGAAGCCTCGGTCTGCTCGGCCACGCCGCCTCGCTGAAAGACAGTCGCATTTTTAGCTATATCCGTGATACAGTCCCGCAACCCAAACTTTATATAGTAATTTCTCATAAACAAAGGCCCATTAGCACAAACCCCAATTAGGATGTTGATGCTTCGCAGCCAGCGAACGTGCTATGTCTCATTCAGAAATCGATTTAGCAGGTTGTGGCATCTCCTTGTAAGTGACTTGTTTAATCTTACCCTTAAGATGAAATTTATTCAAAGTGTATTAACAATTTATTAAAATTTATTCAAATTTTATTAACAAATAAAATAAATAGTTGGGAAAAAGTGTGAATATATAATTGTATTAAATTATAACCATACATAATTACATATTTGTATTTGTTTGTATTGATGTTGTATTGATTTATATTTGAAATTTGTTTATACCCAGAATAACATCAAATAACTTTTTAATAACTTTTTAATAATATCTAAGACAATAAGTAAGACGTTTTTAAATGTCAACTAGCTACCTAAATATATGGCTTGCCTACAAGACTGTTCAAGTAATAAGCAAAAATATTCTTAGGTTACATTATATTATTACATTATATTAATACTTCTTGGCATATTGTATAGACAACACAAAAAGGCAGTTATGCGAACAAATTAAGTCGTTTCCAGAACGTATTCTTCAAAGAAATAGAAAAAACTATTGTGCAAAAATAAGTAATATGCTAAGAAATAGAAAAGACTACTGTGCAAGAATAAATAATATGCTAAGAAGATGGACACAAAATTATATGGTATGACTAAAAAATCTTTGCAAATATTAGCATTCAAATTAACTGGAAAAAACAATATTGAGCATCTATTAACTTTTGTTGGTACTATTTATTGCTTTTTAGGCACGTATTTAGGTATCCATAAATATAAGATATAGTAAAAAAAAATCCATTATTTATCCAATAGATGGCTTTAGTAATGTGTATCTCGCGTTGTATAAGTGCGATCGGTTTACGCTAGATGGCGTTAGAAAGATAAGATTTCGTACTAAAAAAACTTCTCAGACAGTTTTGTGATTGTTTGACTCAGTATTGTTTGAGCTCGCGTCAAAGATGGACACCAGCAAAGAGAAAAT
>NW_022639520.1:343870-344966 GCF_010583005.1 Odontomachus brunneus | reverse complement strand
ATCAGGACAACGCCAGGCCATACACATCGATAGTGACTCGCCAGAAGCTCCGGGAGCTTGGTTGGGAGGTTCTTATGCATCCACCTTATAGTCCGGACCTGGTACCAAGTGATTACCACCTGTACCTGTCTATAGCGAATGATTTTGCTGGTGAAAAATTCGCCTCAAGAGAAGCTTGTGAAAATCGACTGTCCCAGTTTTTTGCCAATAGAGATAAGGGTTTCTATGAGAGAGGCATAATAGAATTACCTTCAAAATGGCAACAAGTTATCGAACAAAACGGTGCATATTTGACCTAAATCGGATCATTCTAACTATGCTAAATAAAGCCTTCAATTTCATGCAAAAATAATGGATTTCTTTTTACTACACCTTATATATGATCTTTTTTATATTACAATCGATTATAAGACTTTTATTTGATATTCTATCTTTCCCGCATCTTTTGAACAAGTAAAAAATCGACACCATTTTTCTTTTTATTAATTTTCCAAAAGAAAATTTAAGAAGTATATTTTTTCTTGCGCTAACTTTTAAGAAAATAGTCCAAACTGTATGCCATATGTCATTGTTTTTGAAAAATAATTTTATTTTAACCATGTTTTTACAACAAAAACGTTTCAAAAAGCGTTCTATCTTGCCCGCTCTTCCCTTATAGGAATAAAAAAAGAAACAAGACGATAATTTAATAATTTTTAATTAGTCGTGTTAGTAGCACTCTGTCCTATTTTTAATTTTAGTGGAAGATACGACGAGTATATACGAGTATACATGAGTATTTTAATACAGATCTACATTGAAACGAAAGTGAGTAAAAGAGGAACGTATTAACGTACTTTCACTCACCAGCTGAAAAATGAATGTTAAAAAGGAGTAATCTCAAAAATACTCATGCATACTCGCGTATACTCATTATAATTTTTCACTGGATATATTACACGTGCTTCAGAGTGCAAGAAACAACCATAAAAATTAAGAAACGTGTAAAAAATGGGCTAAAAACGATCCAATAGGTTTTATGTTCATATTAATCCATACTTTATATTAATCACTACTTTACGAAAGTTTCGAAAGTTATTCTGGGACACCTTGTACT
>NW_022639520.1:343650-343860 GCF_010583005.1 Odontomachus brunneus | reverse complement strand
ACTACTGTGCAAGAATAAATAATATGCTAAGAAGATGGACACAAAATTATATGGTATGACTAAAAAATCTTTGCAAATATTAGCATTCAAATTAACTGGAAAAAACAATATTGAGCATCTATTAACTTTTGTTGGTACTATTTATTGCTTTTTAGGCACGTATTTAGGTATCCATAAATATAAGATATAGTAAAAAAAAATCCATTATTT
>NW_022639520.1:340253-343640 GCF_010583005.1 Odontomachus brunneus | reverse complement strand
AACGGTGCATATTTGACCTAAATCGGATCATTCTAACTATGCTAAATAAAGCCTTCAATTTCATGCAAAAATAATGGATTTCTTTTTACTACACCTTATATATGATCTTTTTTATATTACAATCGATTATAAGACTTTTATTTGATATTCTATCTTTCCCGCATCTTTTGAACAAGTAAAAAATCGACACCATTTTTCTTTTTATTAATTTTCCAAAAGAAAATTTAAGAAGTATATTTTTTCTTGCGCTAACTTTTAAGAAAATAGTCCAAACTGTATGCCATATGTCATTGTTTTTGAAAAATAATTTTATTTTAACCATGTTTTTACAACAAAAACGTTTCAAAAAGCGTTCTATCTTGCCCGCTCTTCCCTTATAGGAATAAAAAAAGAAACAAGACGATAATTTAATAATTTTTAATTAGTCGTGTTAGTAGCACTCTGTCCTATTTTTAATTTTAGTGGAAGATACGACGAGTATATACGAGTATACATGAGTATTTTAATACAGATCTACATTGAAACGAAAGTGAGTAAAAGAGGAACGTATTAACGTACTTTCACTCACCAGCTGAAAAATGAATGTTAAAAAGGAGTAATCTCAAAAATACTCATGCATACTCGCGTATACTCATTATAATTTTTCACTGGATATATTACACGTGCTTCAGAGTGCAAGAAACAACCATAAAAATTAAGAAACGTGTAAAAAATGGGCTAAAAACGATCCAATAGGTTTTATGTTCATATTAATCCATACTTTATATTAATCACTACTTTACGAAAGTTTCGAAAGTTATTCTGGGACACCTTGTACTTACAGAGTAAGGACCATTGTCAAGATGTTACATAAGCGCTGATACAATAATGCTTTTTTTGTATATTTTCACATGCATCTTATACACATAGGTCCATATTTTGAATCCTTTTTTATCTATAAAAATGGCTCTATAAAAAGAGGTTTAGAAGTCACTTAATTGACTGAAAAGTTATATTCAAGGCACTTTTATCGATAAAAGAGGGTTCAGAATATGATCCATATACTACACATAAGTGTGGTGTTGGCAACATTCGTATTTTACGTTCTTTCGTATTGTTAAAAAGAATGAAGATGTTAGGTAAAGGAACTTACTGTACCTTGGGTATAACTCTACGTTAGAACACTTCATCATAAACGAATAATTGTCACATTTAGCAGCAATTGATAGTATCATCTGTTGAGTTACTAGGTAATTTCTTTAAAGTTGTAGTTTCGTGTTCTTATCATTGTTTATATGTAATTTAAGTATTTTCTAATCTTATTTTCTAACCGTTACAGTAAATTTACTCGTATATTTGTTTTGAGATTTTTATAATCAAGCGTCGCGGTCGCGGTGCGACGCCGAGTACGTATCGAACAAAACAATCCGACCGTGTAAGCTTATCTGGAATTTCTGGGTCGATTGATCTTCCGAGTCAAATATCTCAAGCACGAAAACTATAATCAAAAATCTAATGAAACTTTCCTGATATAATGTTTAGCGCGCGCGTAATTTGCACCAAGTTTGATTAAAACTGGTGCAAGCAATACGGAGATCTCGAAATTTCGCCCGCTAAAATAAAAAATAAAAAGCCTTTTAATTTTCGCACAGATTCTCATTGTTTTTCAAACACACGTACGCACGCACACAAGCGAATCAGTTTGCCCATCAAGCCGCATTTGCATCGCCAAGCGATTTAGCTTCAGATCACACGTATACACATGCACACAAGCGACGCGCGTTTGTCCGTCAGATTGCGTTTGTAATATATATAGGTTGCAATAAGTAACATGAATTTATGTTAGACTAGAGAAAAAGATTTATGATCGACTATTAGATGTACATATCAAGCTGTAATTACAATTTAAAGTATGTTTTCTTATAGTTTTATATCAATCTGCGCTTATGAAGTCCGCGATCCGCATTGCAAACATGTAATCTGAATTTAAAATTAATTGGCGAGAAAGAAAAGATTTTTGTAGGTGAAATATTATAAAGATTTCCGTATTGACTGCACCAATCAGAATGGACGCATATTACGTGTGCAATAAATATTAAATCGATCATGTATCTTTTCGTTTAGCGTAAACTCGTAAATAAAATAAAATAATCACCCACACATTTGCAATTACAATTACGAGGTCACTTTATAAGACAGCAAAAATAGCTAAAATTCAAACTGTAATAAATTTCTATGATAATAATAAACGAAAAAGAGAAAGCGATAGAAACTGATGGAATTTGCAGAGAATTTAATTGTTTTCTACCAATTGTAATGTATCATTTCACTATATCGAATCCGAAAGAAATAATATCGTTGTCTATCTAAATATACTATTCACAGAATCGAATTCTCTTATTCGTTTCTTATAATTTCTTTTTCCATAATCATTCCATGAATTAACGGAAACTTAGTCAATTATAAAAAATCAATCGTAAATTCACGATTGATACTTTATGTGTGTATGTTCTTTTTGCATAAGTATCTTATTAAAAAATTAGAATGCGCGAAATATTTAGCCATAATGTGTTACAATCTTTAAAATAATACGATAGAAAAATATCTCTCCTGGGGAATCAGAGTGTCCAATATCGAAATTGAAGAACTCGCTGAATTGCTAGCGAACTGACGTGGTGCACTCTGTTGCTTGTGTGAAAATTTCTTTCAGAACGTCAGCAAGCTCGTTATCTCGAAAAGCAGAATGTGGGGATAAACTCTCTCTGGATGATTCTTCAGAGGGAATATGTCTCTGGGACTCCCGACGCGTAACGCAACGTCTAACTTGTACAGAACGCTCCTGCGGTCTGTCCCTGGATTTATGTTTTCTCTTACTTAAACGATAGTGCGAGGGGCTTCTGGACCTATCTTTAGGCATTCTGAATAAAACTTGAAGAAAGAAAGCTTCACAAATTAAGCACAAGGAAGAATCAAATTAACACGGAAAAACGAACTGATGCTACACACAACAAAAACAAAAAATGAGGATGTAGCGGCGTGAGCCGGGCGTTGCGAGGCACCTGTATATGGTAACGACCGCTTCTACTGTTTTTCCGTTTTAGCGAATGTTTTAAACTGTTGGTTGTTGCGCGGAGGCACGACTACATAGTCCATCCGGACGAGACCATTCGGCATAATCTTTATTTTGTTTTATGAGTTTATATATATATATATATATATATATATATATATATATATATATATAATTTTAATTTATAACAGATCTTATTAGTAGTATAAATGATATAAAGAATATAATAGAGCATTATATATGTGTAAAAACATGATGCAAAATATGTAATTATACAAATATGAAGATCCAGTCAAATCATATTCTATTCAATTGTCAGAAAAATTAGAAAAATCATA
>NW_022639520.1:339990-340243 GCF_010583005.1 Odontomachus brunneus | reverse complement strand
ATATATATATATATATATATATATATATATATATATATATATATATATATATATTTTCACTAATGTTTCAATTTATAAAACAAATATATTTATACAAAAAAAAATATATTCATACAACACACACACACATACACACACACATATATATATATATACACACACATACAACAAAATATATTCATATAGAAAAGTCATTCCTATGGCGACACATAGTCTTGAATTCACGAAACATCAATATAGATTTCCCCATAGG
>NW_022639520.1:339723-339980 GCF_010583005.1 Odontomachus brunneus | reverse complement strand
ATAGAGCATTATATATGTGTAAAAACATGATGCAAAATATGTAATTATACAAATATGAAGATCCAGTCAAATCATATTCTATTCAATTGTCAGAAAAATTAGAAAAATCATATACTTTACAAGAATTAATAGAATAAATAGAATTAATAGAATTAATAGAATTAATAGAATTTCACAAGTTGGGCAAATAGTGAAAAAATATGTACTGATTGCGGAGAAAATACAGTAATTGAAAAACAAAAGATAATAACAACAAC
>NW_022639520.1:339074-339713 GCF_010583005.1 Odontomachus brunneus | reverse complement strand
TGCGGCGAGATACGATTCGCGAGTGTCACGGTCGCACGTCGGCCGAAGGCATCTTTCTTTCCGCTGCCGCTTTCTGTACGCTGATTTGTTGAGACAAAATAATTAATTTCTCAAAAACTATTGCGAATATCGCAAAACGGTACAGGACTTTCTTGCTCACCTCAATCCGTTCTACGTTCTCACCAAGGGTCATCATGGGACTTCGGGACACCCTGTATGTATATATTTATTACACAAGTATTTGTGTGATAAATATAAATTATATAAAAAATATTAAAACAAAAAATATCAAAAAAAGACAAAACGAAAAGTACATGTTAACTTACACAAAGTGCAGATGTTTTAAATACTCAAAAAAGAAGTGAGATTAACCAAGTACGTATATGTAAGTATTTATTACATAGGTAATTGTGTGATAAATATCAATATTGTAATGTTCAGATATTTTGAATAAGAAACATTTTTTTTTAATCAGTTATGTTTTATGTCAGTGTTTTATGTTAATTTCTTGTTTTCTATAGTTGGAACACATTCCTAGTAGCACATATTGGATTCACATACGTTTTCTAAACGTATGTACCATTTCATAACCTTTTAAAATATTTCCCTCACGTTTCTAAACTGTATTTGTTAACTGAA
>NW_022639520.1:338854-339064 GCF_010583005.1 Odontomachus brunneus | reverse complement strand
ACAAAATATATTCATATAGAAAAGTCATTCCTATGGCGACACATAGTCTTGAATTCACGAAACATCAATATAGATTTCCCCATAGGGAATATATTTCAATAATGTACATAATTCCATAATGTATAAGGTACATAAAATTATTACATTATAAACATTTATATTGAAGAATGATGTATTGATTGGGGCACGCTGAGTTTTTGATCCCCGATA
>NW_022639520.1:338725-338844 GCF_010583005.1 Odontomachus brunneus | reverse complement strand
GAAATACACACACACAATTTATATATAATATGATTTGGAATGAGAGGAGTAGCATACACAGAAAAAAACGTTAATTCACACGTTAATTCATTGATATAAAAGAAATATAAGATTTGATT
>NW_022639520.1:338642-338715 GCF_010583005.1 Odontomachus brunneus | reverse complement strand
TGAGAGAGAAAAACTTAACATCGGGGATCAAAAACTCGGCGTGCCCCAATTAATATATTGAAATACACACACA
>NW_022639520.1:338546-338632 GCF_010583005.1 Odontomachus brunneus | reverse complement strand
TATCTACGTCAAAAGTACGTATAGGCACAGATATATATAAAATTATTAGTACAATTTTCCACAATGATAAAAGTATAACTAATGGG
>NW_022639520.1:338278-338536 GCF_010583005.1 Odontomachus brunneus | reverse complement strand
ATTAATATTAATAAAATATGATGAATTACAATATACTACATGAAAACGTGTCAGTTAGCAAATACAGTTTAAAAACGTGAGGGAAATATTTTACAAACGATTACAAATGGTACATATGTTTAGAAAACGTATGTGAATCCAATATGTACTACTAGGGATATGTCTCAACTATAGATATAGAAAACAACAAATTAACATAAAACATTGACATAAAACATAACTGATTAAAAAAAAATATTTCCTATTCAAAATATCTGA
>NW_022639520.1:338199-338268 GCF_010583005.1 Odontomachus brunneus | reverse complement strand
TTAATTAAAATAGTTGGACAAATTAAAACGCGCGACGCGACAGGCGGGACGTACGGTTCGCAGCGGTCA
>NW_022639520.1:338017-338189 GCF_010583005.1 Odontomachus brunneus | reverse complement strand
CAAGGATGTATACATTTTCTTTGCTGAAAAAGTAATGTAAAAGACTGTACTTAATAATCTACACAAAAAGCAATGAGATCACAACAAACAATATTTACAAAAGAAAAAAAAACGCCGAGTACGTATAAAAAAAAGTACCACAAGAAAAAGTACCAAATAAAAAATACCAAAT
>NW_022639520.1:337938-338007 GCF_010583005.1 Odontomachus brunneus | reverse complement strand
ATTCAATTTTATATATGGCAATACATAATTTTGAATCCACAAACGATTAAAATTGATTCTACTAACAAC
>NW_022639520.1:337697-337928 GCF_010583005.1 Odontomachus brunneus | reverse complement strand
ATATTATTTTATATATCAAACATTTTCGCAATCTTTGAATGATAACAAAACTTTAATTATAAAAATAAATAAAAAATACCAAAACAAAAAGTACTAAACAAGAAAAACCAATACAAAAATTATCAAAACAAAAACTACATAACAAAAAGTACATGTTAACTTAAACAAAGTGCAGATGTTTTAAATTAATTATATTAAAAAAATAAGTGTAATCAATATAAACCAAGTACG
>NW_022639520.1:337588-337687 GCF_010583005.1 Odontomachus brunneus | reverse complement strand
TTTACGTGGTTGTTTGAAAAATGACCTATACAATTTTTGTCCACTTTTATATGTTCTACTTATATTTTTCTTTTGGTTCGTTTTACGCGGGACACCCTC
>NW_022639520.1:329138-337578 GCF_010583005.1 Odontomachus brunneus | reverse complement strand
TTTTCTCTCTCAATTTGATACTTCGATATTTCAACGTTCAATTATTAATATTAATAAAATATGATGAATTACAATATACTACATGAAAACGTGTCAGTTAGCAAATACAGTTTAAAAACGTGAGGGAAATATTTTACAAACGATTACAAATGGTACATATGTTTAGAAAACGTATGTGAATCCAATATGTACTACTAGGGATATGTCTCAACTATAGATATAGAAAACAACAAATTAACATAAAACATTGACATAAAACATAACTGATTAAAAAAAAATATTTCCTATTCAAAATATCTGAATAATATTGATATTTATCACACAATTACCTGTGTAATAAATACTTACATTAGTAATACGTACTTAGTTAATTATATTAATCTCACTTCTTTTTTGAATATTTAAAACATCTGCACTTTGTTAACATGTACTTTTCGTTTTGTCTTTTTTTGGTATTTTTTGTTTTAATATTTTTTGTATAATTGATATTTATCACACAAATACTTGTGTAATAAATATATACATATACGTACTTGGTTAATTATATTGATTTCACTTCTTTTTTGAATATAATTAATTTAAAACATCTGCACTTTGTTTAAGTTAACATGTACTTTTTGTTATGTAGTTTTTGTTTTGATAATGTTTGTATTGGTTTTTCTTGTTTAGTACTTTTTGTTTTGGTATTTTTTATTTATTTTTATAATTAAAGTTTTGTTATCATTCAAAGATTGCGAAAATGTTTGATATATAAAATAATATAGCATATTATATATTTCATTCTTACTTATAGGTTCTCAACTAATCTTTTACTAGAAATTGGTTTTTTATGTATCTTAGAACGCTATTTCAAAAATATATTAGGTATAAATATATTAGGTATTGTTTTATATCCCGCACAAAACATATGGAAAATAGATCTCTGTCGAATTGGCTAAAAATTTAGTATAATGTAGTTCATTACGTCCTAATGAAAAGTGTCCATAGGCACAAAGTTCAAAAATGGACAGTTTACTAGTTACAGAGCATCAAATATCGGAGAAATAAGTTCAGCAATTCATAGTAGTCTTTATGTGTACGGTCATAATAGTGTCGTGTGTGTGTGTAGAGATATACAAAATCCCATTTCGATCTAACTAATCAACTAATTAACGTTAATTAAGCGATTACATAATAAAAAATAATTAAATATAAGGATAACTAAAGTTCGCATTATTTTTTGTTGTTATATATTTATAATTACGGGCTATAAAAACTTATAGCCTGTTTCGGGTTTGACCGTGTTTAAGCCCGGACTGCTGGATCACCCAGCGTGAGCGCTCTGAATATGTCACTTGGGACGTGACGCAGGATGAGCAGGATGGAGTCGAAATGACTGCCAGAGTATTAACAAACAAAAAAAAACTTTATTCTGACCGTCCGACAATAGCTAAGGTCGTCGCCAGTGTTTGCTTCAGTGGATGGCGTAAATTTCCGACATTGTCTTGAAATGGAAGCGCCGCAGTATAGAATCGGTCGTCGAGGGACGAGAGTCCGACGGGTGGAGATTGAGACTTGACAAAAGTTGCCGAACGAGAGTACGCGACGGAGACTGCTTTCCTCGAAAAAGCAGCTCCACTAAATAGCTGTTCGGATCGGTACACGGCGCTCGCTGATTAGCCGCTGTTTTAAATTTTGCCAGTTAAACGTGGTTATAATACAAATCGCAAACGGTTGCGATGTTTTGATTGTTTCGGTCGCTATTGTGCCGGCTGTTTCGCACCGCGAGACAACAGGCAGCCAGCTAGTAAAAACGCCGCGACAAACGCGATAACAATCGAGTGATTAAGCACCAAAATGATCATAGATTCTTCCAGAGAATTCTTTACGAGAATTCTCCGAAATATTATTCTGTCCGTTATCTCGAATACGAAACATAGCCATTTAATTTTTTTTATTCCAACTGAATATTGAAGAAAAATTGGTTATACACTCTATTACCGAGTAAACAACCACGCATTTTATTTGATTCGATCAGATCTTGTCCAACTTTAACCCCTTCCATACCATCTACCAGGTCCGACTCGACTACAGTCTGCAAAAAAAAGTCTAATGCGACGGAGCTCAAGCATATGCGAATGACACTGAAATAGCGCTCGAAGTTCTTCACTCTAAAGATGCGCGGAACGATCGTTCACTCAATGAACGAAATATAATAACGTTATTATGATGTTAATAATCTGACTTAAAGTTATTTAAAATAATGTGGCATTCAAAAACCTTTTACGTTGTTACGTTTGTGATAAAAAATTTTCCCCTTAACTAATGACTCGAATAGATGAAGATGAGAATCCCGACAAATGTGAAATTATTATTCGATGACGAGATGGATTTCACAGACTGCCTTTCGATGTAATATATCTCACTAGAATATGCGCTACTGTAATCAATTATTTCGCAACGAAATAGCTGCAATTGAATAAGATCCTACTTGCTTGCGACTTAATACATTGACACAGACTAAAAATAATATTTGTCTGCAATATTAATAATGATATACATAGAATATCAATCGAATACAAAGCTAATATTTTTATTTTACATATTTTGATTCCCAAAAATATTAAGTCATGTAGACGATTATTTAGATAATCGAGGCTTTATTTTCCAATCTTTATTATTTGGTTTACGTTTCGTTAACAGATCATACGTAATTAGAGGACCACAACTCCAAATATTTGGCAAGGACTTTGTAATGTGGCAAAAAATCTGACGAAAATTGATGCTGAAAATAATTTAAATGATGATGAATTTGAATGTTTTGCGAAACTTTATAACGAAACAATAATTTCAAGAAAAATTTGCTTATTACGATATAGTATCTTGTCAAAATGGTTGCAGATATGTTAGTAAAAAGGATCTATTGATATTCTTGTGGAAGATACGTCAGGCACTGTCTAATGCTTTTCTCAAAGTTGTGTTCCAATATCCAAGTGGACAAGCAACAAGTTTGGCTATTGCCACCGTCAGACAATCTTTAATGCAACGTTTTGTTCCTAGTAATATTGAATTCGACGCAATTACAAGGGAACATTATATCAAAAGACACATGACGGAGTTCGCTAACGCATTATATACTAATTATATAATAATTATATAAATATAGTAATTCAAAGCCACATATTCCCCGAGTAATTGCAACTATTGACGGTACTTACAGTTATATTCCAAAAAGTAATAATTTTAGAGCTCTCCGACAGTCGTACTGCATTCACACGGAGCGACATTTGCTCAAGTCCTGTTCTGATAGTTGCATCTGATGGCTATACATTCTGTCAAATAAATACCAGGAATTGTTCATTTCAGAAGCTCGCGTAAAAGGTATGAAAACAAATTTTTTGCTGTAAGTTGGTATCAATGTATCTAATTGTTACGTAAAGTTTTGGCGTCATCTGTCAACCAGTTTGTTTACAGCTGTTGATTTTGTTAGGCGACTTCAAGTGAACTCTGCGATTTTTAAAATAGATAAAAATATTGAACAAAGAGTTTGCTTCAAATCTTGTGTTGCTAACGAAATTTCTTGTGTTGAATCGTTGAAAATGTTGGAGAAGGCCTACGGTGAGTCAGCTTTATCGAAAACACGAGCATACGAGTGATACAAAACATTCAAAGAAGGCTGAGAAGTGGGTGAAGAATTGCCTCGTTCCGGCGACCTTCAACGTCTTCGACTGACGAAAACATCGACAAAGTGAAGGAAATGATGAAAATTGTTACTTAAGAGGGAAGATCACTATAGAAGGTCACAAAAATCAAATTTTTTTTGCTTTAATTAATAGTACTATATGTATAAAATATATTCCCAAAGTTTGGTTTTGAAATTCAAAATCTAAATGATCGTACAGGACTATTTCCCGCACGCAGGTACGAGAGCATGAGGCGAGGTCTGAGCGCACAGTGACTTGCAACGGTTTTGCTTCGAAAAATCCGTTTGAAAAAATGGAAAAAACCATTCTAAGAAAGATCTATTAGAAAGATGCTTAGTTGGGCACAATTTGCTAGTCGGTAAACCTATAAAATACATAACATTATTTATTTAAACAATTTTTTCGCATACATAAAGATGGATTTTTGTGAGTAAAAATCGAACTTTTAATTCAAGGGCTGCTTTTTTGTCAATTACAAAATTTCTTTTCAACTGTTTAGGTTCATCGACAAATTATGCCCATAAAAAGTAAAAAATGTTTTCTTATTTTGGTTTTAGACGAATATAACAAGAGCCAGAGTACACACCGTTTTGTGTCGACTCTGCCGCAACGTTCATATTTCGCAACGATGTGCGAATCGTACGTTCATATTTCTTTCACTACATTACAATTTATAAACATTTTTCTTAACTTAATAATATTTTTTTAATACTTTAATGTACAAGCAAAAACACTACAAAGTTGAGAAGCGATTGAATAAGTACATTCTTCAAAAGAAATTCATGAAAATTCCCTTATTTTTTACGTTCTATAGTGATCTCCCCCCTTAAGGCCTTATGCCACTGTAATTTTTTCAAAATATCAATTTTTTTTTCATTGGCTTAATTGATGGATAAACTATTCAAAAATGTAATAAAAATTGTTTTATACCATAGAAAAAATTTTATCAGTTCATTTAAACCATTTTATTGAACATAGTCACGACGTATGAAATTACGTATTTCGCGCGTTTTGCTTTTTTCATTGTCTCGATAAAAATGATACCCATATTTACGACGTGTGTTTGAAATATGATGATAGAGAGCGCTCGTAATTATTTTGCTCAAAAATTTTGCTACAGTTCGGGTGAAATTGCGCGGTAAACAGTTTAAAGCATAGAAATCAGATTAAACGAGATTATCTAAAAACTATGTTTTTCAAATTGGCTTGCAAGATAACTCTCTCAATTTTTATCCGATTGAGTTCAAATTTTAACTGTAGCTTCTTAATTAGATTTCGCAGAGAATGTCGTACGGATTTTGCCAAATATTAAAAATTATAAAAGTTATTAACAAAAAACTGTCATTTTTTTGCGAAAAAATCGACTGTTTTTTCAGAAGCTTGCCATTTTTTCAAAAATCAATATTTTCAAAATTCCGTACGACATTCTCTAGACATTTTCATGTAGTTTAAGAAGAATTTTTTTTTGCAGGATCAAAACTCTTCAAAATATTTTGCAAGCCCCGGAGCAACTTTTTAAAAACACGTTTTTTTGACAACGGTCGTGTGCCGCCATTTTTAAAAAATAAAAATTTGTACCTTAATACATATATAAACATGTGGTAAACTTTGTTTTATTAATAATATATTTTTTCCATCCAAAAAAAATACCAAAGAAGTAGTCGGTTTTCGGGTCTCTACAGTGGCATAAGGCCTTAAGTTTAAGAGAGATGGCTCAGGATCTGGACATGTCTCACGAATTCGTTCGTGACCATTTTAGGTCAGATTTGTGGAAGAATAATTCTTGGATTTTGTACCACGATAATGTGCCGTCCCACTCATCGACCCCTGTACGCGAATTTTTGACCAAAAACTCAACGAATATTATTTACCAAGCACGGTATTCGCCAAATATGGCCCTGTGTGACATTTTCCTGTTCCCAAAACTAAAATTACCACTTCGTGGAAGACATTTTGAGTCCATTGAAGCCATAAAATAAAAGGAGCTGCAAGTCATGCGAAAGTACTTATAAGAAGTGTTTCGACGACTAGATTATTCGTTGGCATAAGTGTATCACATCAAATGGGACCTATTTTGAAGACGACAAAATAAATTTGGATGATTAAACCAATATTTTGTGTTTTATTAAACAATTTCCGGTATTTATTTAACAGAATGTATACTCAATATTCAAGAACGTATTTCTTTGATAACTGGAATAATGATGCTGCTATTCTGTAAAATGAATTTGTAAGAGATAAAATGACAAGGTGGTTCCAGGAAAATGATATCGTTATAATGGATAGGAGATACCGTTATGATGGATAGATGCTACAGAGCTACTAGCCCGTTTAGATATTCGAAAATACCGGCGCCTCTTGAAGTAGACGAGTGTCAACTATTTACAGAGGATGCTAATGATTCGCGTTTAGTTACAAAATCAAGATAGATACAAGTTAAAAACGGGCACATTAAATCCATGTTCAAGTTCTTTCAGTAAATTATACACAGCATTTTCCATATCTGGGAGATTTTTACCAGATAGCTGGAACTATTATTAATAAATACCACCCTCGCACTCTCATGGAAAAGTCAATGGTGAGTTGCCCCAATAATAACTTGAGAAAGCGAAAGAACCAAACGTTGTCCAAGCGCTGGTTGAAATTGAAAAGCTCAACCAAGAGTATTCAAAGGTGGATACGTTTGAATGCTGAGAGTTGCATGAGAGTTAGAGTTTTTTCACGATTCCGCAACGCAACAAAATATCAACTATGGATTTCATATTGACCGACTGATAATGAAGTGGATAATAGCATGGATAATGACAAACATACTTCCATACAAGAGTATTACTGTACGTGTAAATCTGGCGCTCAAACTCTCAATACTTGCGCCCACATTGCCCACATTGTCATATGGTTTATGAAGTACACACGACACCAACCAAACATTCGCTACTCCTCAACAAAATTAATTAAATATATGACACAGCAAATAGACAGCAACAGCAGAATATAAATATTGTACCAGAAATCATTGAAGTCGTTTAAATACATCGATTGGTTCTTTTTATTTCGATTACGCAAATAGTTTACAATTAGATTAGTCATATGTCCAAATTATTCAACCCTTTTCAGAGCCAAATGATGTGCAAAATTTGAATATCCGAATGGTGAAACCTCCTCGTGGTGCATATTGAGTAACGCTGATGCCAACGGTAATTGCTTAACTAACGTGAATTAATGACTTACGTATGTTTCATTATGAAAAATTTAAACATTCATAGAATTCAAACGATTAAAACGGAACATTTTATGCTCACAATTTTATACCTATACGCACGCACGCACGCACGCACGCACGCACGCACACACGACACTATCATGTACTCGTACACATAAAGACTATCATAAGTCGCTAAGCCCATTTCTCCAATGTTTGACGTTCTGTAACTCAGAAACTATCCATTTTTGGATTTTGTGCCTACACACTTTTTATCAGGATTTTTATGAACTACGTTATATTAAATTTTCAGCCATTTTGACAGAAATCCAGTTTCCACATGTTTTGTGCGGGGTTCTTTATTAACTGATTGTATATAACTTGTTACTTCTTCGACTATAAACTTTTTCATTTTTATTAATAACTGAAATAAATAAAAGTTCATTTGTTCATTTGTTTGTATTATAGCTATTATATCATGTAATATACTTTTACTTAACTTATGCATGATACTTACTAAAATGTTACTAAATTTAATAGAATACTATATTTCACTGCAAAGATGGACAGTTTTCTTAAAGCCTAAAATTTTTGGTAGGTGTTCCAAAGTATACGTTAAATTGCTGTACCTTGTAACAAAATTTCTAATTTCTTAAAATTATTATATTTCCCTATCAGATTACAATAAAAATGTCTTTTAAGAAGCTTAAATGCATGTACAGTTTAATAATATATTTTTTCAGGTTTTTAAAAATCAAATTTATGGTTCAGAGAGAAAAATCAAAATCTCAAAATTGTCCGAAGATACAGCAATCCTCTACTTGAATTAAAAGAACCACCTTGTATATTTAATGAAACCTAACACAATATAATTAAAAGTACACATAGACTTATACAATTCATAATCTAACCTAACTTGTAAATTCTGACAAACCGTTAATTTAAGTTTTTAATG
This sequence comes from Odontomachus brunneus, assembly GCF_010583005.1. NCBI lineage: Eukaryota > Metazoa > Arthropoda > Insecta > Hymenoptera > Formicidae > Odontomachus > Odontomachus brunneus. The sequence continues at coordinate 329,738 of NW_022639520.1, read as the reverse complement.
ATAAACAACAAATTATTTAAAAAAAATGATTAAAATTGTGAAAAAATTATGAAAAAATAAAACACATAATTTATTGACACATAAAATACATTTTATAGTATATAGTATGACATATAACACAAAATTAGCTGTTGGAAAGCATCACATATAAGCAGGGCATAAACTCAGCGTGTACATATAACATGCGCACATAGTGTGCGCATAGTGTTCACAGCTTATTCCAAAAAATGTGATTTAGGAAAATAAATGTTATATGTGAATAAATTCGGTACCAAATATTCTTCAATTTTTGTTCTAACAGATACTTCTAAATTTGCAAAAAAGTTATTGTAAAATCTGCATATACATTTGTAAAGTGCATAAATTAACATAACACCGTTTTGTCTGAAATTTTTATACAGGGTGTCCCGAAACTATCGGATATTATTTTAATGGCAGATTCTTTAGAACATTTTAAACGAAAACTTTCATACAAAAATGTCGAGGCTATAATAGTTTTTAAACGGGAAGCGATCATATTTCACCAATAACAGGGCTGAGATTTCGCGCGCTTAAGCACGTGGAAATGACAAGTGATAAAGTTGCTCCTATAAATGTTAT
>NW_022639520.1:328272-329128 GCF_010583005.1 Odontomachus brunneus | reverse complement strand
AAGACATCTAGCGGAAAACGCTCAGAACTTTTTACTTCACCTAATATGATTCAAGTAAAAATGATATTTCAACTTAATCTGTCAACGTGTCGATCAATTATTACCATGAAGGTGTCCACTATTCTATACTGCGTGTAGCACCTTTATCACTTGTCATTTCGGCGTGCCTGAGCGCGCGAAATCTCAGCCCTGTTATTGGTGAAATATAATCGCTTCCTGTTTGAAAACTAGTCAATAGAAAGTGCGCGAGTTAGCTGACATGGTAGGCATATCAAAAAGTGCTGTACATCGCATATTGACTGAAAATTTGGACATGAAAAAGCTGTGCGCACGATGGGTGCCGCGTTAGCTCACAATTGAACAAAAACAGCGTCGTGAGGATGTTTCAATCGAGTGTTTGGCGATGTTTTGCAGTAATAAGGTCGAGTTTTTGCGTCGATTCATAACCATGGATGAAACATGGGTTCATCATTTCACACCTGAGACAAAAGAACAGTCGAAACAATGGACTGAAAGGAGAGAATCGGCTCCGAAAAAGGCGAAGACAACTCCATCGGCTGGCAAGGTTATGGCGTCAGTTTTTTGGGATGTGCGTGGGATAACTTTCATTGATTATCTTCAAAAAGGAAAAACAATCAACGGCGAGTATTATGCGAACTTATTGCAGCATTTGAGTGATGAAATCAAGAAAAAACATCCGCATTTGGTGGAAAAGAAAGTGTTGTTTCATCATGACAATGCACCGGCTCACACGTCCGTTATTGCGATGGCCAAAATCAATGAGTTAAAGTTCGAATTGCTTTCTCACGCACCCTATTCACCAGATTTAGCCCCCTCAGATTATTATCTATTTCCA
>NW_022639520.1:327935-328262 GCF_010583005.1 Odontomachus brunneus | reverse complement strand
TATACAGGGTGTCCCGAAACTATCGGATATTATTTTAATGGCAGATTCTTTAGAACATTTTAAACGAAAACTTTCATACAAAAATGTCGAGGCTATAATAGTTTTTAAACGGGAAGCGATCATATTTCACCAATAACAGGGCTGAGATTTCGCGCGCTTAAGCACGTGGAAATGACAAGTGATAAAGTTGCTCCTATAAATGTTATTTTTTTTACGATATCATGATTATTGTATAAATTTACAATAACATTGTCATAATATGTTTTGCTTCTTCTCTACGCATTGCATTAGTATATTTATTATATGAATAACAGTTGTAAGATATCT
>NW_022639520.1:316858-327925 GCF_010583005.1 Odontomachus brunneus | reverse complement strand
TGTCAACGTGTCGATCAATTATTACCATGAAGGTGTCCACTATTCTATACTGCGTGTAGCACCTTTATCACTTGTCATTTCGGCGTGCCTGAGCGCGCGAAATCTCAGCCCTGTTATTGGTGAAATATAATCGCTTCCTGTTTGAAAACTAGTCAATAGAAAGTGCGCGAGTTAGCTGACATGGTAGGCATATCAAAAAGTGCTGTACATCGCATATTGACTGAAAATTTGGACATGAAAAAGCTGTGCGCACGATGGGTGCCGCGTTTGCTCACAATTGAACAAAAACAGCGTCGTGAGGATGTTTCAATCGAGTGTTTGGCGATGTTTCGCAGTAATAAGGCCGAGTTTTTGCGTCGATTCATAACCATGGATGAAACATGGGTTCATCATTTCACACCTGAGACGAAAGAACAGTCGAAACAATGGACTGAAAGGGGAGAATCGGCTCCGAAAAAGGCGAAGACAACTCCATCGGCTGGCAAGGTTATGGCGTCAGTTTTTTGGGATGTGCGTGGGATAATTTTCATTGATTATCTTCAAAAAGGAAAAACAATCAACGGCGAGTATTATGCGAACTTATTGCAGCGTTTGAGTGATGAAATCAAGAAAAAACGTCCGCATTTGGCGAAAAAGAAAGTGTTGTTTCATCATGACAATGCACCGGCTCACACGTCCGTTATTGCGATGGCCAAAATCAATGAGTTAAAGTTCGAATTGCTTTCTCACGCACCCTATTCACCAGATTTAGCCCCCTCAGATTATTATCTATTTCCAAACTTGAAAAAATGGCTTAGTGGTAAAAGATTTGCTAACAATGAAGAGGTGGAGTCTGCGGTTGATGGCTATTTTGAGGAACTCGATGGTTCTCACTATAAACATGGTATCGAAGCTATTGAACATCGCTGGGAAAAGTGTATCGAGCTAAAAGGGGACTATGTTGAGAAATAAAGATATATTTTTTCAAAATTTTTGTGTTTTCTTTGTTAGGCTGGGTACTTCTGGGACTACCCTCGATAGATATATAATAGTCTCTATTATAGTCTCGACATTTTTGTATGGAAGTTTTCGTTTTAAAATGTTCTAAAGAATCTGCCATTAAAATAACATCCGGTAGTTTCGGGACACCCTGTATACTTCATGGTTTCGACGTTGTTTACTTAAAACTATGTATACCGAATTACGTTTAAGAAATCCTTTGTTACATAAACATGTATAAGAAATAAATCTCTTAAATTTTTTATTTATCAACATATTTAAAGAAGACTAAAATACCTTTGAACAGATATATAAAAATAGAGCTGGTAATTTGAACTGCATAAAAAAACTGGTTATAGATATTATATTCACATTTTCTATAGTTAGATAGAAAAATTATGATTTCAATTTAAATAAATATTATGTTAAAAATTACTATTGTTACTGTTGTTATGTATATCGTTTACACAACAAATAAGAACTTCAGTTCTTATGATATATAGTGTTTAATTGATATATTCTAATATACAAAGTGTCCCAGACTTTCCTCCGCATATTTTGTGGGAATATAAAACAAATCGAGGTGAATGTAAATTCCACACTGTTTTGCGATATTCGCAATAATAGTCGAGATATTAAACAAGATTGATGAATGATCACCTGCGATATGGTAGATGAGCTACAGTGACGCTATCTGCCGTTATATACTAATACATTAAGTCAAACTGAACAAAAAAGTCCTCTACCGTTTAGCAAATGACTACATAGATTTTTAGACATTAATTAAAGAAAATTTGTGCATTATGGTACACAATTATGTAACAATTCTCTTTAATTAATATCTAAAAATCTATGTGATCATTTGCAAAATAGTAGACTACTTTTTTGTTCAGCTTATTCCAAAAAATGTGATTTAGAAAAATAAATATTATATGTGAATAAATTCGGTACCAAATATTCTTTAATTTTTCTAACAGATACTTCTAAATTTGCAAAAAAGTTATTGTAAAATCTGCATATACATTTGTAAAGTGCATAAATTAACATAAGACCTTTTTGTTTGAAATTTTTTTATAAACCTCATGGTTTCGACGTTGTTTACTTAAAACTATGCCGAATTACGTTTGAGAAATCCTTTGATACGTCACATAAACATGTATAAAAAATAAATCTCTTAAATTTTTATATTTATCAATTTTTATATTTAAAGAAGACTAAAACACCTTTGGACAGTTATAAAAATAAAGCTGGTAATTTGAACTGCATAAAAAAAACTGGTTATTGATATTATATTCACATTTTCTATAGTTAGATAGAAAAATTATATAATTTCAATTGAAACTAATGTATAATGTTTGACCTAATATATAAGTATACAACGGCAGACGGCGCTATTGCAGTTCATCTACCAAATCGCGCGTAATAATTCACCATCTTTTTTAATTAATATCTTGAGATTTATGGGACTTTCATGTTCACTTCAATCCGTTCTATGTTCCCACAAAATATGCAGAAAAGAGTCTGAGACACCCTAGTTGTTTCAATTGTAGGAATATTGTCGCCTCTCTGTTGTGATCTGCAGAACAAATATTATAGTTATGTCATACAGTACTGAGAGTTTTATTAAAAAACATATGAATAACAAAAAAGCCAGTGTATCACTTCCAGAGTGATTATTTTTTATGCATTGATAAAAAATAACATCAATATTTTATTAGGGCAACGATATTCAGACAAGTGATATCCTTGATAATTTCAACACGCGAACAATGAATAGTTTGTGTACGCGGATAACAGCCGAAATGTATAGCGTGTTGCACTAACATATAGAGCATATGATGGATTGCGTGGCGGACTTTGCAGGAGTCATGATCGAGCGCGGCTGAGTAAATAATGACAGCACACATATATTCTAGCGAATCACGCGCTTTTTTCCCAATGAATTTTGCAAAGTTCAAACACAATTATGACAGGTTTGGATAATAATAAGCCGAGAGAAAGAAAGAGAGAAAGAGAGAGAAAGTGAGAGAGAGAGAGGAGGGGGGAGTAAGAATCATATGTTATAACATAATTGTGATTTTTCCTCATAAGAGAGAAAAGACTCTCCGTTTATCATATAAATTTTATAAAATCAGATTTTATATCTTTGGTTCGGCTCATGTCATAATAATCACAATAATTACTATCCAAACCTATTATAATTGTACCTGAATATATTTGAATTGTTGCAAATGTTGTTCATTGTGCGGCACGAAGTTAACAACATATAGTAGGAAATTATGAAAGTAACAATAATTATAACTATATACTATGAAATATATAAAAATTACTATATAAAAATTATAATATTGATGCATAAAAATAGTATTAAATACCTTAACAGTATATTAAGGTTAAGTAATTCTTTTTGTAGAGTGTTTCATTATGTAATTCGGACCCATACAGCACAGCAATGTTGCTGAAACATTGCAGTAATGTTATTTTGCAATATCGCAATATTGCGATTTCATTGTGAAATATTGCTGCAAGGTTATTTTTGGGTTACAGCAACGTTAAAAGTCCGCTTTTTGGAATATTGCAACGCAATATTATAGTAATATTGCAATATAATAAATTTGCAATAATGTAATGTTATCGCAAATATTCATTAGTGTTGCATACAAGTTGCAGGAATTTTTTCTTATAAGTATCTATGTACTGAAAAAAAGCGGTTGGATTAACAAAATTACATAAATATTTTATGTATTGTTATGCTCGCCCTGGGCTGAGTCGCCTCTAGTGTAAAGAAAGGCTTGAACTGTGGCTTGAGCTGTGAACGATGCCGCGAAGCGTTCTCCGGGCGACGGGGGTGTGTGTTATGTTTTTAATAATATCAGCGGTTATCAAAGAATTGACAGCGAGACATAGTCGCGAGCGGTCGTGTTTCCAACGGCACCAATTCTGAGACTGTAAAGACGTGTTTTCGCTGTTAATTAAAGCTTCTCGTTCTTTTATAATTGTGTGTTATGTTCATTTTTCCCGTGCGCGATCGCGTGTGCAAGTGCGGGCATAACATTTTGGAGGCTCGTCCGGGATTGGACGGGCACAACGAGCCATCCGCATCGTTTGAACGGACGAGCAAAATTGAGTGGACGAGTGCAACGAGTTGCCCACGAATAATGTCCACTGCAAGAACATTACGCAAGGGAATGTGCACACGGTCGTCGGGGGACGCTGAACAGTCATTGGAAGATAGCGAGCGGATGTCACGTGACGCCGGATGCCCGACAACGGGAGCTGGAGCCGCGGTTTCAGAGATGCTCCTCCGCGAAGCGATAGAGGAGCTCAGACAACTGCGGGAGGAACGAGCGCTGCAGCGACGACAACAAGAGGAGCTCGAGGCAACACTGCGTCTTCGTGACGAAGAGCTCCAACGGTTACGGCGGCGAAAAATCCAGATAAGTCATTCCATTAATAGAGACGTGTCAAACACTGTTAGAAACGCGAGTTTTCCAGTGACAGCGACGTGCGAGTTTCAGAAAATGCACAAGTTCGTTCGGGCGCGATATACAACGATTTCGGTTATAAATTAAAACCTGATTTTTATGATGGGGAAACATCGCTGCATAAATTTTTTTCACAATTTGATCTTATAGCAAGAGCAAATAGTTGGGATAAAATTACAAAATCAATTTGTTAGCGGCTCACTTGAGAGGGAAAGCGCGTTCGGTGTTAAATAGTTTAAATGGAAGCTTTAAACAGATTAAACAGATATAAAATCAAATTTAGCATATAGTTCTTATCAGACCGGAAAGGAATGGTGAGAAAAATTGTTTGAGTTTAAAAAAATACGAGCTCTGATGTGTCAGATGTGAATGTAATCCGAATTCTAGTGGGAGTTAGCGGTTAATTTCACAAGAAGGTTGATTAGGTTTTTGGTTTTGATTTTTGGTTCTTTGAATTTACTAGAAATCGTATCTTTTTATTCAATTGGATTGATTCGGCTTCACATTCAGAGCTTGGGTAGTTTGTACATTTGTGTTTACTCTTTTGTGCTTTCCGGTCTTGAGAAAAAGAATTGACATGTTTGATTTGTGCCGTGTTAATGGTAGCGACTTTCCGAGAATAGATACGCGCTTCTGTTCTTTTGTTTGTTTTAGAAAAAGATTTGCTGTTAGTTCCATGGAAAGAAATTATCTTGGAAAATTTGTTTGAATTCACAGAAAAAACCGCCCTATCCACGATTTTTGACCGTGGTTTTCCTGTGGGGCATTGGGCAAATGCCGGGGCGGGGACTTGGGTATTCTTGTAAAAGAACGTTTGGGTCCACGGATACTACCTTTCTCTTGTCTGAAGAATTCAAGAGGAACATTCCGGAAGAGGAGATCAGCGGTAGAGGGAAAGGAAAAAGAATGTCCTTTTTCCCCAAAGAAGTGCAAGAAAGAAGCTGATAAACATAAGTGGAAGAGGTGTAGACTCAGCGGACAGTCTCTTCATGTGGAAGTGCTGATGAAGTGACGAAACACCCAAAGTTGCTACGAAGGAAAAGAGTCAGGCCAATTTTTCTCCGACGTAGTGGAGGGTGCATTTCACAAGAGGAAGCCACTGGAATTAGAACTTGTTGCGAAGAATGTATCCAGGGAAATGGCGTCCGGTAACCTACTGCAGAAGCATAGGGTAGGGCAGGAAGCCAACTGGAAACAGAAGATCTTCGACAAGTACTACAATTGTCGGGTCGACAGTCATGAAGAGTTACACTCGCAGTGTTACACTCGCCCTGGGCTGAGTCGCCTCTGATGTGAAGAAAGGCTTGAACTGTGGCTTGAGCTGTGAACGATGCCGCGAAACGTTCTCCGGGCGACGGGGGTGTGTTTTATTTTTAATAATAACAGCGGTTGTCAAAGAGTTGACAGCGAGACGTAGTCGCGAGCGATCGTGTTTCCGACGGTACCAATTCTGAGACTGTAAAGACATGTTTTCGCTGTACATTAAAGCTTCTCGTTCTTTTATAATTGTGTGTTACGTTCATTTCTCCCATGCGCGATCGCGTATGCAAGTGCGGGCATAACAGTATATATTTCTAACTTCTCTTTTATTATATGAATTATTGGATTAAATAGTTTATTATATAAACTATTTGGATTAAATAGTTTATTATATGAACTATTTAGATTAAATAGTTTATTATATGAACTATTTGGATTAAATAGTTTATATTTGTTGTACTAAATAATATTATAAAAAAATTACAATTACTGCTTTAGCTGCATATGGGAATAATATAAAACACTTAGGTTTGTATTCATAGTCGGTTCTTATATTTAACCTTTAGATTGCCGGAAAAGCCACTTTTATGGCTCTTGAATTTGAGTTAAAATACTACTACTTTTAATGATATTTTAAATACTAAATGTATTAAACATATATGTGTGTATTTAGCCTACACAATGCGTGTCTCTTCGGTACCCGTTTCGCGCTTGTTCGCACTTACGTCGCTAAAACATATGCATCTAACTATAATGCTCCATTATGCATAATACCTTGCTTTGAAAATTATCATTTGAAAGAAATTTTATCATAATTACGAAAAAAAGTCAACATAAAAAAATTATAAATGTATAAAAAAAATATAAATATTGAATAATATAAAAAAAATAAAAAAATATAAAAAATCAAAAAATTATAAAACAAGCAAAAAAGTAATAAAATACAAAATTAAACATTAAAAAAACCAAACAAAAAAGACTGCGTTTGTTGCAAATCTATGTTTATATTTATATTGTCTAATCTATGTTTATATTTATATTGTTTATATTGTCAATATAGCTTAGGACACGAAATTTCATAAATCTATGCTCAGAATTGGAATCAGCGATACCAAAATTCTCAAATACATTTTTGAGAAAATAAATTTTTTTATATTTGATCGTGTGTTCCTTGCCGGGAAAGCTACTTTTGTGGCTCTGCACAAATCTTAAAATTCTGCGCCATGTGTATGTTATTTATATAGAAAAATTTTTGAGAAAAAAAACCACTTTTTAATGCTTAAAGGTTCTTTTCACTGAACTGAACTTTGGAGAATTCTTTTTGCATCTGAAAATAAACTCAGAATTGATGATATATGACTGAGTTTTTTTTTAACTCTCTGTGCTATCTGGATACTCATTCCATTAACATTATAGAAACATTATATTAACGAGCAATTAATAACAAAATTATTAGTTTATATGATATTTCTTCAACTAGTCAGTTTATGTTGATTTTAAGTGAAATTTAGCTGCTCTTCTATTTGATCTCTAACTATTTTCATACCTGAAAATTTACTCAGTACTGTGGTCAGACGCGAACTCGAGAACTTCAGATACTTCTAGGTTTCTAGTCTATCATCTTAGCTGCGCTACTTCTCCAACTAATACTAAGGCCGGTATTCGTAGTCAGATCTTATATTTAAGACCGTCTCAAGTTCACCTTCAGATTTTCCGTAGCCAATGAAATGATCCGTACACCATCTGAAGATGAACTTAAGACGATCTTAATTTTTAAGTTAAGATACGATTGAATTCTTTTTGAATTCTCTGTGTTGTCTGGATATGGAGGAACATTTTCATGTTATTAAGGTTAATGTCAGGTTTATTAACCTCTGTGTAAAATTACTATCTTAGAATTTAAAGTTGCTATAACCTTATGGCAATATTAATGTACTGTGAGATACATTATTTTATTATAATATAATTACTAAAATATATTATATTGAATGATAAAATTTTTAATTTGCAATGTTGTTGAAATATTAATGCAATGTTGCTGAAGGTTTGCTGGTATCTTGCGAATTTATGTCTCTGCAATGTCTCTGCAACATTGCACTGCAATATTGTAACGTTTCAGCAATGTTGCTGCAAGCGTCTGTGCTGTATGAGGAATTATAATTTTACGAGACTGTATCAACTTGGCACGAGACACTAATGTTTCTTCTAATTAATCTAATAAATTTATTTTCTCTTTTTACTTCTTTTTTTTCTGTTTTTTATTACAAAATTGTTCGTATACGTTACAACATGTGTGTGTATACATATGTGCGTGTGTATGTGTGCATGCATATTAGGATTAGACGTGCCACTAAAATATATACTATCTGGAACGCGCGCTGTCTCTTGAGGACTGCGGGATAAAAGAGAGTCCAAGTTTTCTCTGTTATACTTTTCTGATTCATATCGAGAGTGGGGAGAATGTCAATTAGGGAAATGATTGGGGAGAATGAACATATAGGCTATAGTTCATGATGAGCAGTCCATACGTATACAGTTCTTCGCTTGTGTGCGCTGCGCCGCACGTAATAGTTACGCGGACTGCGTCCTATATATGGTCTGTTCTTTTCAGCTGCACTGCTGAACTGGTGCAATAAGTTAAAGTGAGACAAGTATATATTTTTTTACTCTAACTTATTACACAAGTTCAGCAATAGAGCTGAAAACAGACCAATAGACTTATCAAGCGACACGGTAGTGTCGCGAAGCCAAATGCAAGCGCAAAACAACGCGGCATACCGTGTATAATTACGCGACGGATTTAATTCAATGTAGGTTAGATTCTCATTTTGGCTATAACAGCTGAATTAACGAAGTTCTGGAAGGATTTAATCGATTCTTTGGGTTTACATTACATAATAAAACTCTTTACTTTTTCTCTATGTGCTCCAGAAGTTTAACTATCTTAGTTCAAAATCTGAAATCGTGAATTTACGCGTAAGAAACGTCTCTCCACCACAGAAATGTCCGTTGACTATGTTTCTCCGTTAGATGGCGGGATGTCGAGAGTGTTACGATTACCGATTTACCGACTTGTAACTGTCATCGCGGCGAAGTCGAGTGACAGTTCGCGTATACGAGAATGGGGTTATAATGAGATTATATTTTTAATGTATAATAATTTTAAAAGTTGCGAAGTGTGTTTACCGTGATAATTTTAAAGAAAAGCTATGGAGTTAATAAGGATAATATCAGAAAAGTATCGGCATATATATAAAAATATATAACAATGTAAAACTTGAATATTTGGTGTCGTTTTTACTTTTCATAGTTAAATTAAATAATAAGGAGATAAAAGAGGAAAGAAAAGAAAAGGAGAAGAAAAGAAAGAGAGAAAAGAGAGAATGTGCGAGAAAAAAATGAAGAGGAGACAAAAAAATGAAGATAAATGATAAGACGGTAAAAAAAACCCAAAGAGAGTGAGATGGAAAGACAAGAAGAATATATAAGTGAGTAAGAGAATGCATAAATAAAAAGATAGGTAATAAATAAATAAAGGACAGATAATAAATAAATAAATAAATTTTTTTATCTGCCGCGATAATAAATAAATATTGCTTTAAATAATATAGGATAACTTAAGGATATAGAACTAGGATACTCTTTATATTGTTTATACTTTTATTATTTTTAAACAAGATAAGAAGAAAGGAAGAAAGAAAGAAAGTACAGAAAGCGAGAAGAAAAGGAGAAAATATAAGCAGAGAAGATAGTATACAGATAGATAAGGAACAAAAAATAGAAACGCAGCAAGAAGATAGAAAATAGAGAGATGCAAGATAGTAAAATAGCAAAAGTTACTTTTAAAAGTAATTCATTATTATTACTCGTTATTCATAAAAAAAGTACGTTGTTACCGTTGAATATTTTGTATCGTTTTACTTTTTACTTTTTACAGCTAAATTAAATAATAAGAAGATAAAAGAGGAAGGAAAAGAAAAGGAGAAAAAAAGAAAGAGAGAAAGGAGAGAATGTACGAGAAGAAATGAAGGGGAGACAGAAAAAATAAAGATAAATGATAAGATGGTAAAAAAAATAAGAGAGCAAGATGGAAAGACAAAAGGAATATATAAGTGAGTAAGAGAATGAATAAATAAAAGGATGGATAATAAATAAATAAATAAATTTTTTTGTCTGCCGCGATAATAAATAAGTATCGCTTTACAGGGTAATACAGGATAATTTATAAGGATATAAAACTAGGATACTCTTTATGTTGTTTGTACTTTTATTATTTTTAAACAAGGTAAGAAGAAAGGAAGAAAGAAAGAAAGTGGAAAGAAAAAAAGAAAATATAAGGAGAGAAGATAGTACACAGATGATAAGTAAGAGAAAATAGAAACGAAGCAAGAAGATAGAAAATAGAGAGATGCAAGATAGTACATAGAGTAAATAGGAAAAGTTACTTTTTAAAAGCAATTCATTATTATTATTCGTTATTCATGAGAAAAGTATGTTGTTACCGTTACATTTCATTATTAGACATAAAGGAAGAGACAGTGTTGTAAAGAGAGAAAGGGAAAGACTGTGTGAAAGAGAGAGATATGGAGGGAGAGGGAGAGGAAAGGGGAGGGGGAGAAACAAAGAAAGAGAGCTAAATGCAATAAATATTGAATTATTAGAAGAAATACAGTAAGAAAAATAAATACGGTGAGAATAAAAAAGTTAAAAAGAAAAAAGGAGATATATTACGATTACCAATTTACCAACTCGTAATTTATTAAATTAAATAGGCTCGTAATTTATTAAATTAAATAGGTTGTATAGACGTTGCAATATAAATAATAAATTAATAAATAATAAATAATAAATAATAAAATATAATAAAATTAAATATGATAAAGTAAATAAAATATAGGTGTACAACTTTGCTTCCGCCGTTTTCCTATAGATGGCTTTAGCGGTGGCCGAAATAAATAGATCATAAACGTCATACAATAAACTTAGGCATCTGTCAACATAACCCCATAGAAACATTAGTCTGCATCATAAAGTTATTCTCGATTGAAAATCAGTTTACGAGCCAAATTCTCGTCATTTGCGGGAGGTTTTAATTTTCTGCTTCAATATGAAGAAATTTGCGGCTGAGACTCATCGAATGCTCTCAAATACTTATGGTGAGGCCGCTAATAGTGAAAGAACGTGTCGTGAGTGGTTTCAACGCTTCAAGAACGGTGATTTTGACGTCGAAGACCGGCATAGCGATGAAAGAGAGGTTTTCGAAGATGCAGAATTGGAGGCATTACTTGATCAAGACTCGTGTCAAAATCAAGAAGAATTGGCACAATCATTGGGAGTGACTCAA
>NW_022639520.1:257479-316732 GCF_010583005.1 Odontomachus brunneus | reverse complement strand
CTGCTTGAAAGGCAAAGACGGAAGGGATTTCTGCATCGCATTGTGACTGGGGACGAAAAATGAGTTCATTACGATAACCCCAAGCGCAGAAAATTATGGGGAGTTCCCGGCCATGTTTCCACGTCGACGACCAAACCGAATATTCACGGCTCCAAGGCCTAAGTCATGCTCTGTATTTGGTGGGACCAGCTCGGCATAGTGTATTATGAGCTGTTAAAACCGACTGAAACAATCATAGGCGATCGGTATCGAACGCAATTGATGCGTTTGAGCCGAGCATTGAAAGACAAACGGCCGCAATACAACGAGAGACACGATAAAGTGATTTTGCAGCATGACAATGCTCGACCCCATGTTGCGAAAGTGGTCAAGACATACTTGGAAACGTTGAAATGGGAAGTCCTACCCCACCCGCCGTATTCTCCAGACGTTGCTCCCTCTGACTATCACTTGTTTCGATCAATGGCACACGGCCTGGCTGACCAGCACTTCCGGTCTTATGAAGAAGTAAAAAAGTGGATCGATTCGTGGATCGCCTCAAAAGATGACCAGTTTTTTCGACGCGGGATTCGTACGCTGCCCGAAAGATGGGAGAAAGTAGGGGCCAGTGGTGGACAATACTTTGAATCATAAATGTATAACCAGTTTTTTATAATAAAGCCTCGAATTTCGAAAAAAAAAAACGGCGGAAGCAAAGTTATACACCTAATAAGAGAGAGGGAGAGAGAGAGACAGAGAGAGAGAGAGAGAGAGAGAGAGAGAGAAAAAAAGACAGAGACAGAGAGGCAGAGAGACAGATATTTTTTATAAAAATAAATTATTCTAAAATAAAATTTAAAGAATCTGCTTTTTATGTACACTTTATACAAATATTTACAATGTTCAAGTTCAACGTATAAAGTTATTAACAAAAAAACTCGTTTTCAGTGATTAATATTATTTTGTAAAAAATATAAATAGACCGGCCCTTGCCATAGGAGGCAACGTAGTGACATTTACGGTACGGATATAGCCTTCCAGGTAGATCTGTCCTACTCTAAAGTAGGAATAATGGGGATAAAACCAAATGAGGGGAATGCATAGAATGCGGGGAAGAAAGCACTTTTATTGTGAAGGAGAAATTTTGTGAAGTAAGTAGTCTATTGTAATAAAGTAATAATTATCCTAAGTTAATTAATGTGTATTTATTTTTCCATATTACACGTTATTCTGTCCATATCTGTTGATGAATATGTGTGTTTCATTCGCTACTAGTCCCCACCAAAACTAAAAGAAAAGGACATATCTACCCAGATGGCTATGGTCAATATTCATAGTCGAATCTTATTTCAACACCGTTTTAAATAATGTCTTAAAATACGGCTCTGTGATTGGTTCATGACATCTTAAGACAGTACTTAAGATGATATTAAATATAAGATCGGACTATGAATACCGTCTATGTCTGCGTAGATGTTGCCACGCTATCTCCTACGGCAGGGGCCGGTCTATCTATATAAGCCTATGGTTCTACATGTGGCATGTCTGATTATAGCACTTGGCGCTTTAGTAGCGCTATAATTCGTGACAGGTAGCTTACACGTACACGGTTCTTTATTTGTGTGCGCTGCGCCGCACGCATTGTAGTTACGCGGACTGCGTCCTATATATCTGATCAGGACATTAATTGATTAAAATTTTCTTTGATTAAAATCAAACAATCGGCAGCTCAATAATCGAATTTAATTAATCGCTATATGAAATCATAAATAATTTAATTGAATGTTGAAATTAATTATTAATCGAATTTTGATGTAATTATTTATACACTAATTAATAATTAATCTCATCAATCAACAAAATTATTTATGATTCTATATGTAACGATTGTAAATAATTTTGGTAATTGATTTACCGATTATTTTAGTAAAAAAAAATTTTAATTGATTAATGTCCAATATTGATGTACTCTATTATTATTGTTACTTTCATAATTTTCGACTATATGTCGCTAGTTTCGTGCCGCACATAGCGATCGTCTTGCTTCCGTGTAATTCACAATCAAAGAGCTAAAGCCTCGTATCAGCTATGTATCAGCTTCGCGGTTCGTATTTTGCTCCGCGTGTACACTTACTGGCTTGGTTTACATCGTATACTTGATACGCGTACTAAATAGTAACTTTCTATTAGATAATCTTAATATCGACGATACATATAAACAACGGTATATTAAGCTGGTATAATACTCATCAAGAAAAATATTGTATTGATTAAATCAATAAAACGCGTTGCCGTTGATATGCATTGTCAATATTAAGATTATCTAATAGAAAGTTACTATTTAGTACGCGTATCAAATACACGATGTAAACCAGGCCAATATATGCATGAAATACTAATGCTTTAACTAAGTTAATGGCTTTGGAAATTTAACTTAGTTAAGATAGCGTTAACCCATAATGAAATTAATTGAATTAAAAGTTAAGTTAATAAAAAAAATAATTAAAAAGTTAAAAGTTAAATTGGTTTCATTTCATAATTTCAGGGTTTCAGTTCCATAAATAACGGAAAAAATAAATATATACCTTATTTTAAAACATGTTTTATTTACAGATGCTTATTAAATTTAAGTAATAAAGTTTTTTCGAAAAGACCCCGCACTAATCATATGAAAAAAATAGTTATAGTTATGTTATTTCATAACATAACTATATATGTAGTATAGTATACTAGTATACTTACATATACTATATATTATTATACTATATGTTATGAAATAATATATATTATTATACTATATGTTATGAAAAAAATAATTTAAGTCAAATTGACTGAAACTATGATATTTTGTAGCTTATAAGGTGCTGATTAAAAATCTTAAAAAAAAAAAATGAAAAATGAACAGTTTTTTTTCTAGCACCATTAGAAAGTTGCTATTTTAGGTCTAACCGAACCTTTATCTACAATACACAAATTGCATTTTTAACTGTATAGGCATTTATATATAACCATACGTGTGTCCATTATTGAATAAATTCATGCCTCAGTATATGTATGTGGTGCGGGAGGGGAGGTGTAATATGGGTGGATTAGGTTAGATTACACACACGTACGCACGCACACACATACATATATTTTATGGACGTAATACTGTCAGACATACTAATATAATAACTATCAATACAAATACTCACATACCAATACACACCCATATTACACCTCCCCCCTCCCGCACCACATACATACACTGAGATATGAATCTATTCAATAATGGACACACGTATGGTTATATATAAATGCCTAACAGTTAAAAGAGCAATAAGAATATATTATCAAAAATAGGGGACTCCATTTAAAAAGTTTATGTTGACTTTGATAACACTTATCAAGATTATTTCAAGGACATATATGTATATGTATACACATATATGTTATATATGTCAGCATTATCTGTTACTCTTGATATCCTATAATTTTTGTATGAAATATTTTTTTTCAAAAATGCATATTTTTCGAAAAAAAGATTTAAGGAAATTAAAAGATTCTAATTAAAATTAGAAGATCCTATATGTACAGAATCTTCCAAAAGTATGGAAACCATTTGACATCTTGAGAAATATACATTTTTGAAAAAAATTTTTCATACAAAAGTTATAGAGCTTTAAGTGACGCATTATGTAGCAGTAACAGTGTGATTTTGAATTGCATTGTCAAGGTAACATGAAGGTCATTTTTAATTTTTTTTTTAATAGATTATTTAATAGATATTACCCCTATCTGTTATTACATATTTTTAAGGTTGAGTAGTAACTAGTTAAAAAGTTAAAAGTTAAATTAAAAAGTTAAAAAGTTAAATAGATTTAACTTAACTTAATTACATTTTTACTCTCTTAACTTTTAATTTAACTTAATTACATTTTATTGGTAACTATTAACTTTTAATTCAATTATCTTGAAGTTAACCATGCCATAAATGTGTCGCGAGATGTTGAAAGGCTGCTCAGTGCAGGAGGATTCATTTTCGACAATTTTCGAAGAAAAATGTCCGAAAAAAATTTCGAAAAAACGTTATTTCTTAAATTTAATAAGTATCTGTAAATAAAACATGTTAAAAGTATATTTGTTTCTTCCGTTATTTGTAAAACTAAAACCCTGAAGTCATGAAATTACCTCGAGAGCTTTTTAAAATATTATGATAAAGTATTTTTTCATTATATACTTTTTAAGTAATAAAGTTTGAAAGTTACAACATTACCGGCATTGACATTACCTAAGTTGTCATAATTACGGACAGTTCGCGCAATAGTCGGTTATGACAGAAGTCAAAATAGTAGTAATAATGAGACATATCAGTAAACATCAAAATTAATATCTGGTGCTACCAGCATAAATATTTTTTTGGTATAAAAATTCTACAGCTTGTATATAGTCAGTTGCAAAATAGTTAGATATATTTTTTCTAATGAAGTAAGAAGCGCTCAAAGTTGTCACAAATGCAAATTACTGTCTACAAGCTTGTATAGTAGTCGATTACAGGGCTGCCAACGAGGAAAGTGAGGAAAAAAAGGAGGAAAGTGATCTTTTTCACAAAAAAAGTAACAAAAAAGTGACCATAATTAAAATACATGGCAGTTAGTATCCCCAAACCTGCACGAACAGATTTCGAGCAGAACTTGCTACCAATTTTTGATGGCAAATAGATAACAAATTTGATGCAAGATCTGTTATATCAAATCTTGCTGCCAAACTGTCGCCAGATATGCTACAGAGCCTGTTGTCAGATAATTATTGCAGATTTGCAGCAAAAACCGTGCAGAGTTTATAGCAATCTGACGGCAGATTGGCGGCAGAAACCGCGCAGACCTTGCTCTGCGCGGTTTTTGCTGCAAATCTGCAGCAATTGCTCGACAGCAAGCCCTGTCGTCAAAACCATAGCTGAATGAAGACACAGATGGCTATGGTTTTGGTAAATTTTTTATCAAATTTGTTTACTGGGATTGTTAAAATTGATTATTACTTTGAACGAATTCAATATAAAAAATAAAAAACAATTTAAACATTTATTTCAACATAAAGGAAAATCTTCAACATAACTTATTTTTCATATTTAACTATCACATTTAACCCTTTGCTGCATGATAGTATTCTCAGAGTACCACCTATTTCTAAGAAATTCTCTTAATTTTTCAAATATTTAATACTCGACTTCTCTACTTTTTTTTTATAATTTTACCTTAGTAATATGTCCAGGAGTATTGGGCAAGATGGGATTTTTCTTTATTGTCTCTCAATTGTTTATATAAATAAACAAAGTTAACCTTTTCAGGCACACATTTTTGTATCTATCGGTTTTTCATGAAAATTGGTATACTTGGGTTTTTGGGTCGCTGATTACGAATCCCTCGGTAGATTTTTATCATTCTTTTTCAAAATGACAGATTCAATATGGCGGCTCACAAGTTTGGGGGTTTTCATCGGTTTTTTATCAATATTAATATACCGGGTTTTTTTCGGGTCTCTGATTACAAATCCATCATTAGATTTTTATAGTTCATTTTCAAAATGACAGAACCAATATGGCTCATAATTTCGGGGATATTTCATCGATTTTTTATAAATATTGGTATACGGGGTTTTTTTGGGTCTCTGATTACGAATCCATTATTAGATTTTTATAATTTACTTTCAAAGGATGGATCCAATATAGCGTCTCGGAATTTTGAGTAATTTTGGAGTTTTCTGTAAATTTTTTTATAAAAATTACATTTAAATTACATAAAAAATTGGTATTTAGGGGTTTAGTAGGTCACTGATAATGTATACGTCATCAAATTTTGACATTCACATCCGTTATGTTAAATCCGTCATTTTGAATATGAATATAAAAAATTTCATGACGTATGCATTATCAGTGATCTACAAAACCCTTGTATATCAATTTTTGTAAAAAATGATAGAAAACTTCAGAATTTTTTCGACTTTGAGCCGCCATATTGGATCTGCCATTTTGAAAGTGAACTATAGGCCTGTTCTTTGCAACTAGTGCAATATATTGAAGTGAGACAAATATACGTTTTGTCACTCTAACTTATTGCACTAGTTCAGCAGTGCTACAAAGAACAGGTCTTATAAAAATCTAATAACGGATTCGTAATCAGATACCCGAGAAAACTGCGTATAAGAATATTCATAAAAAACCGATAAAAAACCCAAAAATTTTGAGCCACCACATTAGATCCGCCATTTTAAGAAAGAATTATAAAAATCTATAGATTCGTAATCAGCAATCCACAAACCCCTGTATACCAATTTTCATGAAAAACCGATGGATAGAAAAATGTATGCCTGAAAGGGTTAATACAAAGGAAGTTTTTATTTAAAGTAACTTAAGAATAGATAGATCATAGAAGGAAGAGGGCGTTTTGTGGCGGCGGGACGCCGTGCGTTCGGGCTGCGCAACGACGCCATACCGATTAGATAAACGTATATGAAATAGTACCTAGATTAGAGATCTAACCCAGTGCGTTATATTACATGCGTTAATATGTGAAGGATATGATTCTGCATGTCTGCATGCCTATACGTGAGCGCTCGACTTCACGTCGCCCAAAGTCAAAGTTACCGCACATGATTGGGGTAGATCTCTGGCACCTCTGTTCGCGGCAACGTGCGACTCGTGCGAATTCTAGAGCGCGGCAGAAACGCTTCGTCTGAACAAGTTCTTAGATGCGCGACACTTAGGCCAATCGCGCAGTTTGCGGCGGCGGCGGCGGCGGCGAACGGTCGCGCAACCTTTTCGAAATAAAAACTGCAAAAAGATGATGGAAAAAGGACGGAACAAATAATGGAGTTGACATACATATTTTTAACATGTATGTTACATATATGACTTTTAACTGAGAGAGACGCACCTGTATGTAAATTATTTATAATATATTTTCAATTTATAAATGACAAAAAAAGGGAAAAAAGTGACAAAATTTGAAAAAGGTGACTAAAAGTGACCTCTTAAAAAAAGGAATAAAAAGGAAAAAGTGACTCGCTGGCAGCCCTGCGATTATGACAAGAACAGAAGTAATAATATATCATGTAAATGTTGGCCTTTTTATATTCGTATCTAATAAAAAAAAGTATTATATATATGTTCTATTTGAATCCTCCTTTGCAGATTTATAACGTCAGATCTCACTAAACAGCAAATATCAGTATCAGAACATAATATCGATGTAATAATGCTTAACACAACAATATGACTTTT
Source organism: Odontomachus brunneus (assembly GCF_010583005.1). Lineage (NCBI taxonomy): Eukaryota > Metazoa > Arthropoda > Insecta > Hymenoptera > Formicidae > Odontomachus > Odontomachus brunneus. Next base: position 309,495 of record NW_022639520.1, on the reverse strand, counting down.
ACATAACATACCGTGTTACCAAATATACAAGCTGCAGAACTTTTGCATTAAGAAAATATTTATGCTGAGAGTTCCAGATATCAATTTTGAAATTCCTTGAGATCAATATCCCAATTGCTAAGTAACCTTAACATAAAAAAACTAATATATTAATAATATATATATTAAACAAAAAGTACAAAATTGATTTCGTTAGAAAGTTTGAATATTTAAGATTTCAAATGTATTACACGCACACGTACACACACATACACACACATATATATTTAACTAATTTATAAAAAAATTTTAATTTACTAATAATATATTTTTGCAACATGACTGAAATCATTCAGTGACATATAAATATAAAGAACTTTGCCCATTTTCATTCTGGAGTTTCTAAACCATCCGCGTCTAGTCATCAATAATATATAATATTGTAGATATAATAATGGTAGTATTTAAGAAAAAATAGTTTTAGATCCTCAAACCTCCGCCGAAAGTAGTTCTGACCTCTTAATTATATCATTTTATTCGTTCGTTAGTTCATCATTAGAGCTGTCCAACACATTTATTATTTATCTTTACACGATGTTTTTTCGCTTTTAATTATGATTTTTCCTAAAGATTTATTTTTGCATCCAAGGCACTTTCTTGTGGTGACGGCGGTAACAAACAAATGTTGAAGAAAAAAATTCTATTACAGAATATTGCATATGTAAGAATGGGACTTGTACTGTAGGCTGCTGTGCTCATATTATGTCAATAATTTGGTATCTAGGATATGCTAAATACCTTTCTAGTGATATAGGGATATCTTCTGAGCATAGCAATGACATATTTATTTTATTAGACAGCTCTGATGATGAAATGAATAAAATAACATCATTAGGAGGTGAAAACTACTTTCGGCGGAGATTTGAGGATTTAAAACTATTTTTTTCTTAAATTTTACCATTATTATTAAAATTATATATGATTGATGACTAGACACGGGTAACTTAAAACGGATGAAGTTCTTTGTTCCAATTTGTGATATATGTGTGTTCCTATTTCTGACAATTTGTGATATATGTGTGTTCCTGTTTCTGTTACTGGTTATTTATTATTAACAAACAAAAATTAAGACTTATTATTATTATTGTTGATATTACTGTTTCCATAGAGAATACAAAAGTTAAATAGTAAAAATTATTTATGTAATACCTTATTATTTGTGATAAGTTATAGATTAGACTCATATTTATACTATTTGCTAAATTCCGGAAGAGTAAGTTATAATATTGATATTATTTTTTATTTCATAATAAATGAGATTTACAAATCACACTATTCCTTAAAAATAAAAGATTTTATATAATTTTATGTATACAAATTCTTTTATTCTCTCTTATAATTTATATTTGAAATTTATACTTATAATTTATACTTGAAATTGCTATTAAAATCAAGCGTATTACTAATTCTTTTTGCTCATATACACACAATACATACACAATACTAATCTTTTTTATTGAATAAAAAATGACATAGTTAAAAATTGCTATTAATAATTTTACTAGTTCATCAACAATTAGTTTAATCAAAATTTAATGAAGTAATTCTAAATTTAAGCATTCACTACATGTGATATTTGCTTATTTGTTGCCATAATGAAGAAAATGCAAGTATCTGCAATAAAAAGTATATTCACAATTCGCGCATCAGTAGAATAATATACATATTATGATATTTATATGATTTTATATCATTTATTTTAATATAATCAGTAATGTCAGGGGAAACAAATAAATATTCTAACACATGCATTCTATACAAATAAATGATATACACGCATTAACATGAAAAATACGTATTTTATTATTTTTTCTATTTAGAAAATATTTTTTTAACATTTTCTTAACTCTGATAAAATAATTTTAATTGCTTGAAATTAGAAAATAGAAATTAGAAATAGAAATTAGAAATTAGAAAAAAATTTTTTAATCTGAAATAATAAAAAATCTCAAATAGTTATATATAATTTAATATTAATCCCTAACTTGTAAGATGTCTGTAATTATTGCAATTAGCGTAATATACTTATAAGCATAATATTTCACTACAGATTTTAATTTTATTCGAAACTTGTTGCAAAAGTTAATACATAAAATTTTGAGTGAAAATACATTAGGATAAATATAAATATTAGGATAAATATAAATTCGTCATCAGATTATTTATTTAAAAAAACGAGCATGATTGTCAAAAATTGGTACTCTGTCATTAATTGGGATTTACCTTATCATTTTCGTTATATATTGAACAATACAATATTCCAGTTAATTTTCACATATTTTTATTTTATAAAAGTATCTTTAATTTTGCACTACCAATACGATATAATACGACATAAACTTTATATAAAATCAATATTTTACCTGTATAATTCTCAAGTATGGCATTTTTTTAAATCAAAACAATAACCTGATTGATGCTTTAACTTAAAACTGTTTTATAATTATAATTTGTGATTACAAAAATCTACAACAATTACGACAATTTGCAAATGCAAATATTCTCATTGTAAAAGTTCTCATTTTGTTATTCTTTTCATTATGTAGAATGTTGATCATAATATATATACTGCTCTATTGATATGTGAGTTGTCAGTGTATCTTTTGTTGCATAGATACTTTATTTTCTTCATTGTAGCAACAAATAAGCAAATATCATCACATGCAGTAAATGTTTGAATTTTAAATTACTTTATTAAACTTTGATTAAACTAATTGTTGGTAAACTAGTAAAATTACTAATAGGAATTTTTAATTGCTAATGTAATTTTTCATTCAATAAAAAAGATTAATACTGTGAACAAAAAGAATAAGTAATATGCTTGATTTTTTTATAGTAATTACAAATATAAATTATAAGAGAGAATAAAAGAATTTGTATTTTTTAATAATAGTTTACGTTTCATTTTCCATGTTGGCAACATCTAAGATAAGAGGCCCCAAAATCATCTTGAAAAGTGTGCTAAGATGTCTTGAGCATATTATGGATGTGATCTCAGGACAACCTAGAACACAGTTTCAATGCTATCTGGGTTTACTGGTTGAGTTAATTTTATATTGACTTAATCAGAATTTGGGGAAATTGTTCTTACTCTTTGATTACTAATAAACCGGTATAATTTAATACATTATCGTATTATATTATGTATATTATACAAAATGTTTGTACAAAGTTATATTCTTGATGAAAAAAACATTATAGAAAGAAATGTTTCAAGATTTTATAGCTCAACTTTTAACAAAGAATATATAGTGCTATGTAAGAATAGATAAAAATTAATAAGCATCTTGTATATTTTATAACATTTTACATATCTAAAATAAAAATATTAAAGTAATAAAGATAAATAATTTTATTTATGTTTACCAATTGCATCAGGAATTACTCGCTCAGGATATAAATCTGTGAGAAATAAACTATTTACTAAAGTAGACTTTCCAAGGCCAGATTCTCCAACAACCATAAGTGTAAACTCAAAACCTTTTTTCACAGATTTTCGATGTACTTGATTAGGTAAATTTGCAAATCCTACATATCCAGGAGTCTCAAGACTGGCAAACTAAAAACAAAAATGACATGTACTTAAAAATTGATTATGGTTCTTTTTAATACAAAAACTATAAATATTTTATGGTCTTTTGTTAAAAAGAAAATAGAATCAATATAGGATATATAATAATCTTTGTTAAGAAATACTTAAAAAAATACTGTACAATAAATATAATAAATTATAGATTGCAATACATAAAGTCAGTTGCTTTTATAAAAAGAAATATTTTTAAGTTATTGTCAATTGTTGTTGTTAATAAGTTATTGTTATTTATTTGATATAACTAGATTGTATATTCAAGTGAAACATAACCATAAACATAACCATAATCCTACATAGCAGAAGTATCCAAAATATATCATAAGGATATTCTAAAGATATATTTGGGATATATGATATCTTCAAGATATCGCTATGATGTATTTGAGATATTCTTGCTGTGTGGGATACTGATTAATAAAAACAAAATTTATTTTAGAACTCTAATTTCATTTTTTATTTTATTTGGCAAATATGACAAAGCTTTTACTTAATACTGTGTATAAAACCTGAAACCACTACAAAAATATTAAAGACTAATCTAATATTATAAAAAACAGCTTAACTTTGATTTAAAAATAAAAGATAATATATTAAAATAATGATACACCGTTACACAAATAATTAGGAATTTGGAAATAATTGAAATTGACATTTCTTGATTTTATGTGTTGTAATAATGTATTTCTATTTCCTATAATAATGTTCATAACAAAATTTTTTCATAAATATGTGAAGAAATGTAAAAAATAATTATTCTTGTATATGTATATAAATATGTAGTAAGTATATAAATATGTTATAATGTATTAAAAATTATTTTTATGTAACTATACAAATTAGTATAGTTACAAATAAATAAAAGATACATGTAAATAAGTATAGGAATATATATTTAAAAAAATCATGTTAATATATATTCTTAAATAAGAAGATACACCACTATAGAGAGCAAAAAATCAAAATATTTAATACTTACCGTTTTTACACTTTCGCTAGACATTTTACAGAGTTATTTGATTGTAAATGGTCGAATGATGAAGTAAGACTATACGCTCACTACCTATATTTCACCTTTTCTTTCTTTTCCTTATGTTCGTTAAGCAGTATGTACGTTAAATAGTTGAACAAACTTTGGATTAGTAAAAAAGAACCGCACTAACAGGTATCGCGTTACGGTACGATAAGCACAACAAAACGAGATAGGAAAAATGCATATAGATACATATGTGTCAGATAGGTTATTTAAGTTAAAAACATTTTTCTTTGATCGGCATTATTCGTACAAAATTTTGCTCGAAAAAATAGTTTTAAAACTTCTACCAGAGCCGTTGAAGATATACTTGTTTGTCAAATTGGACAAATGAAAAATTATCTCACGAATATCGAAGACGAACAAGAAACACATCTGTACTGACTTTACAAGATAGAGAGCATGACGCTCGATAAGGAGAGGGGAGATTAAAGGGAACATTACGAATATGAGTAAGTTAAGGCGTGGCATCTAAAACGATTAAACAATATTTCCTTAAGTTTTCCTTTACAAAGAATTATAATATATAATTTTATAATATCTATTATAGTTTATGATAGTTTCAAAAGTTATATAGTGTACATAATTATATAGTTATATAGATATATCACGTTAAATAGCTAAATCTGTCAACATATTTATTTATACTTATATACTATTATAAAATAACATGATTTAAAATAATATACATGCAGTTTTATTATGTATAGGATAAAGTCTAGTTATTATATGTACTTATTAAGCATACAAATCAACACAAATTACATACAAATAAAACATAAGCAAAATTTAACAATAATAAGTAGTATTTTTATTTAAGAATTTGAAATATATATCTAGTTAAATCTAGCTAAATTTGTCAAAAGTAGACTTTACAAAGCATTTACTATATATATACAAATTTTATCAGCAACAATTGATGAAAAACTTGTTATATTTAATTATGTTTACAGAAAGTTAAGAGAAATCCAACATAAACTATTAATATAATATATTAACATAAACTATTATATAACATGATTTTATAACATGATATATTAATGATATAAATAGAAAAAATATGTATTACAATATGAGAACAGATTGAATAGAATCGAGTAGATATGCTAAACAAAATCTGATAATAAATAAGTGACAGAAAATAAAATCTATGGTCTTTGTTTACAATATTTTTCTTTGATTAAAATTTTGTACAAAAGCATAAGTATGACCAAGCAATTAGAAGTTTGCTTTCAGTATGCTTTCAAGAACTATAATAATTATATAACTATAACATATAAGCAGTTTTAATGTTGTGTGCATAATTTGAGAAAGATATTAAAATTTGTAATAAAAACTTATATTTGTTTTTTCTGTAATAAATGCAATCTTATTATTTCTTTATCAGTATGATCATTTTTTTAATCCAATGATATCCTAGGATATTTCTCAAGGCAGAATTATTTTCTGTGTTTTTTTTTAAGTAAGATATCCTATAGTTATTCTAAGAAAATATCCTAAGATATTTCTTAAAACAAAACTGTATGATACATAAAAAAAATTGATATTGATCTTGAAAGAAATATTTCATAATAATATTACTATGTTATGCTGTTCAATTTATTCATAATGATGTTGATACGACATAAAAAATTATGTATTAGAAAATGTTATATGCTATTGAATATCTTTGGAACTATGTTCTATTAATTATTTGTTACTCACTGGGTAAGATTTTAGAGGTTTAGACATTTTGAAATATAATATATTAATATATGCTATAATTTATATATATATCTACACTAAATTTATATTTATATCTATAATTATGTTTGGAAAATGTTTTATAGACTGGTTCAAATCAATATAACCAATGTTTTTATTCTGCATACATATATATATATATTTTTTTTTTGTCTCTACATATTAAGGGAGATTGACAGGCAATCATAATAGAAATATAATCACTGAATGTTTACAGAATGTCTTTATTCTCATTAAAGATATAATTCTTTTTTAACAAAATTCAAATTTCTCGCAAACATTTTGAAATCTACTCGCAAGCTATTGCTATTCTAGTTCCCTTTCCATAAATATTAACATGTTATTAAAAAATTATTATATATATAATGTTTATATGTAATTATAAATAATGTATAGAATTTTCATAGCACATTATTTAAAAATTATATTTCTTATATTTATTTATTGTAACTGGATTTTCTTAATACACTACACAAATATGAGGCAAACAGCTACTTTATTCAGGAAATAGTATCATATACAAGCATTGTTTTACATAATATTTATTATTATATATTTCAAGTTTTTATTTCCTATTCTCGCGCGATGTGCCATCTAATTCAGTTTTTCGACATAATTGTTAGCGCATGGTTAATCCATTACATAATATTAACATATAATAATGATAATCGGCGCGTTCTTTTTGTATTGTTCTTAATGTTTCTGAAATTCTGTTAAACCCGCATGTTATATTTCACAAGTTTTCATAATCGACAAACAAATCGGAAAACGATTGTTTAGTAATATCAAATGATTATTATTATTTTTATAATAAATGTATGATCTCTTTCTCTATCTTTCTTCTCTCAATAAATGGTTGATACACACAATGACAGTGTTGTACGAGATGGAACATAAAAATTCTAAGGAAAAAGAAAACCAATAGTTATGTTTCTTTGTACTTATTTAAACGAGAGCTAGTTTCAAGTACAGATAAAAATACTTGTGTAAGATGGAATATACGTGCCGTGACATTTTATATTTGAAATTATTTGTACACATATTCTCAATATTTTTACAGACACATAACCCAACATTAAATTGACACGAGTATTAAAATGTACTCAGTCGCGTAGCTTTTTAACAATCATTATTTATGTATATAAATCACTAGGCGCTATTGGAGCATGCATTGTGCATACACACCTTTTACAAGTAATTATAATTACAAGTATCTTTCAATCGACAAGTTAATTTAAATACAAAAGACATCAGAAGAAAAATGTTTATTTCTTATTAAAAATGCGCTAAACATAAAAGGATTGTAATAAGATTATGTCTATGGCATAAATCCTTTCCTGCGGATAACACCGTAACCTTGTTAGAGTTAAAAAAAGATTATAATTTTATGTGTCTCTGAAGAACTATCACTAGATTTGAGGAAACTATAAGAGATTTTTAAATTAGTTTCCTTCCAAATTTTGTCAAAAATGTTTCTTCCCCTATACATAACTTTCTTAGCAGGGAAATTAAAACTATCGATGATATATCATTATTTTTACTTGTCCATCATTTTCAATTTTTCTTCTCGGGGTTTCGCACCTCCATAAATGGAACTATTTTTAGTTGATTCTGCAAGTGCATTGACAGGGTCCTTAATAGTTCTTGGTTTAAGTTCCAAACGTTTTCTTCCAGTAGTGTCTAAAAACAAATCATGTTTAACTACTGTATATGTGTAATAATAATTCTTTATGTATAGATATATTAAAAAATTCTAATATTTTTTTATGATAAGTTTCTTGCCAAACTTTAGTCCAATTTTTTTTTCTTTTCAAAATTGATAAAATAAAACATCATTTATTTTACTTTCTCATTTTTAATTTAATTTTTATACAATGTGTACCAATTGACAATATCTTGGAAATTAAGAAAGATATAACAATTATTTCAAACTAAAATTATAGAATTTCAAAGAGAAAAGGATAGTAATATTCTATTTGATCTTAAAATGACTTTGAAAAACTCTGTCAAGGTCAAATTTAATTTTTTAATCATGTAAAAGTCAAATTTCTCGCTAAAGAAGGATGAAAAATGTAAACAATAGTCATTGGAAAATAATTTGTTATTACAGAATAAACTTTTTAAAGTAAGTGTTAAATCTGCATTCCAACTCGCGTAATACAAATTTTGGCTGTTTTCATCAAATGTATATGGTATCTATATATAGTATCAATTAGGGACCCGAATCTAATCGGGATCGGAATCGGTTTTTTCAGTTAAACTAAAACTGTAACGAAATTTTACGCAATCTAAAGAATTGAATTTTTATAATAAAATCATACATATTTTTTTTTAATATAAATCGATTCTAACCTTGCATTATATGTATAAAAGTACAGGGATAAAAAAACTATTGGAAAGTAAATATCTGTCGATATATTTTACATCTTGATACTTTTTAGTGTCAAAATATAAAATATCTCGTAAACTATTCATTTTTCGACAATCTTATCTCTTTTTTTTGTGTGAAAGGTAATTTTGAATAGTTGGTACAAAGAATCTGTATCAGGCTAAAATTTTATTACAGTAATAATCCAATAAGATATTGCAAGAATGGTTTCAGCTTTTTGGTTAATTACTGATTAATACTTATTAATACTTATTGGTTAAGTACCGATTTTTTCAGTTTTTAAAAATTGTATTATATACACACACACACACACACACATAATATTATATAACTATATATTGTACACGCACACATGCGTGCGCGACAATTTTTTTGTGCACCACATAAACAACCTATTTTATGCAATTATATATAAAAAAAAGAAAATAAAGCGATTTATGAAGAAAGTCTCTTAAATAAATCATGGTAACAAACATGTTAAAATAAAGTAATTGAAAAGTGAATATTTTACAACGTATTTTATATTTTATATTGAAACATGTATCAGTATATATATAATATAATGAAGGAGATAGAGTTTAAAGGGCAATTTTTTAAAGGTCCTTATATATAAAACAAAAAGTCATCTAAATCATGCAATTTGATCTAATGATTCTTAAAATATATCATTTTGTTTGGCCCACCACATTTGTATGTGCATATCTAATTTATAATTTAGTAGTTATATATTATAATTGATATAAGCTAACAACTTACAGAAATATAAATGACCAGACAAAAACTTCAAATAAAAATAGTCAACGGTCAATGTCATATAAATGCGAAACGTATAAACAAAATAAAAAAAAAACAAACTTGTAAATATAAAATAAGAACTAGAATAAAAACTGAAAAAAATCGTACTCCCAAAAAGTAATTTAACGGTACGATTCCGGTTTTTTAGATTTCATAAAATTTCGTTACAATTGTGGTTCGACTAAAAAAGCCAGTTATGATTTCGATTAAATCCAGTTTTGATACTATGTATAGACATTCGACGAAATCAGCAAAATTTTGTTTTACACGAATTAGAATGCAGATTGAATACTTTAAAAATTTTACTCCATAAAAACAAATTATTTTCCAATGATTATTGTTTACATTTTTCATCTTTTTTTAGCGAGAAATTTGACTTTTACCTGATTAAAATGTTTTTTTAAGGTTTGATATAAAAGAAAATAACATTATGTATAATTTTTAAATGTTTTTGATTCCTATGTTAAAAATAAAAGAAAAATATGTTTCTATTTAAAAATATAAAAACGTGCTTAATATTAAAAACTATTTTTAAACTATATAATTTTAATATTTAATTTTTTGTTTATAACTTGTTTAAAATATTAGAAAAGGATGAAAATTATACCAACTGTGATAGTATAAAAGCACTTTATGTACATATGATGTATGTACATCTTGTAATGATTACTTAGAGAGTATAATATGGTGTTTCTGGAGTAAAACATTAGTTTCCTTTTGTAAACATTTAGAAAAAGTAGTTTTTCAATTACTATTTAGCAAGGAAGATTTTTTTACTAATGTAAGACAACAGAAGTAATAGAAGTACACACTATTAAAACTAACAGTTAACACTAATTATTTATGATCTAAAAAGTGTTGAAATTTTAACACTTATATATCAAGAAAGATTTCTACTTTTGACTTCCAGAATATATTATTAAAGTATTTTATAGTGGTGTATTGCATGTACGCGCGTCCGTATGTGTGCATACGTACACGTGTTGCATATTTCACATCTACATACCCGGAAGGGGATCTTTATAAGGTTCATCGTGAAAAGGTTTTCGATCCGAACCACTGCCACGAAAAGGTCTATTACTGTACGATCTAGTAGAAGCACTTCGTGACCAGTCACGGCTTCCACTGCTAGGATCTTCATTAAATTGGCCATAATTGCCTCTATTACCTCTAGAATCCCATCCACTACCTTGTCTACTGCTTCCATGTGAGCTTCTATCACTATATCCTGTTATATATCAAGACAAATGTTAATATCATTCAATGTAAAACTTGAATATCTTTATATACAATGAAAATCACGTATTACTTTAATGTAAATTGGTTTAATTTAAATTGGTAAAATAATGAGTAACTAATCATTTAATACATTTATGCTTATTATTTACGTTATGCATTGCATAACGCTTACTCGAATACATAGATTTGCTACCGAAATCATCACTATATCCACTGCGGCCAGAATCTCTTCCTTTAAAGCCTCCACCACTACTGCCACCACGACCCCTCCTGTCAAAGCCACCACTGCGGTCATTTCTTTTTAGTTCAGCTACATCAATCTTAATCACGCTTTTATCTACTTCTACCGCTCCATCCATTTCCAATGCAGCTTCCAAGTCAGCCAAATCTTCAAACTCGACATAACAAAAACCTTTAAATCTAAAAATAAAGTACAAGATTAAAATTTTTAATAATTCATATTTTATTTTTCTCTAAAATTAATATATATTATACATACTTGTCAGTATCTCTATCTTTAACCAATCTGATAACTTTAACATTGAGTTTCTCAAAGATTTTGTCAACATCGCCTTGTACAACACCATTTGGTAAATTCCCAACATATGCTGTATATGGAGGTTCTGTTGGCAAAGGTTTTCTGCTACGATATCCACTACTAGAATAATCTCTATAACATAAACAAAATTTCTTTTATTTTTATTAAAGCTATATATAAATACTAAAATTCTGGCTTATATCAAGAATTAAGCTATATATGAATATTACATTCTGTTTTATGGTGGGTATGAATTATTCAATATACAGTACAATAATAATTTAATAATTTTTAGAAAATTGATTTAATTTCAGACACATACAAGTTTAACAGCATATATCAGTCCAGAGTAGGAGAGACAAATATATGTAACAATTATAATGTTGCTTAATTATTACAACTATAGTCTTTCAAACAAAGTCAATAATTACACTTGTAAAGATATTTACTTTCATATTACTCTATACTAATATTTTGAGTTTAGAAAATTTAGTGAAGGAAATTATCAATACATATAATCTCAATGTGACGTGTCTTAATGTAACTTGTTAAAAATAAATTCATTACTATAATAGTAACTTTTTTAATAGAGTTTATCAATAAATTACGCTCGGCTGCTCCACGAAAACTGATCGCAATGCCAATCCTATGATCTGTGTATACCTAGTTACTATTACCCAGGAAACGATTTTTTTCCGAAATGCAGTACGCGAACAATGCATTATTCTAAATCTTGAAATGTTTTTATTGTTATATATTACATCATGAACTTGCTATTGTTACAATTAAGATGTTGACTAAATAATATAAAGTTGCGAATTGAAATCATAATGTCCGCAAAGTATTGTGCTGCACTAGAGCTTATAATTCACTTAACCTTAAAGTCAAAAAATATTCGTAAGGAACGTTTTTCTTCAACAGCAAGACGCACCGCTTATGCATTATGACTGTATTGTTTCTGGAGCTTCTCAATCGTTTGACACTATCGAAAAAACAACTGATACTTGCCTCGAATCGTCGTAACTACCTCGACCAGCCATATTGGATGCACAGAACTGACCGGGACCGCGTGGGTCGGACGAGCTACTGTATGCGCAATATGGTATTTTTATTATGTATTACTGATAAAAGATTTCGAACTAATAATGTGACATACCGCTAATTAACTAATTAATCATTAAATTTAGATGTGATAGTATTACGAAAAATAGTTACGAAAGTTCAGTAATTTATGTTCTTTACACACAATTTCAATCATTGAAATATAACAATACTTGAACATGCACCGCTTGGCTAAAACAAGTCGACAGGAGATACGTTCCATTTGGAGGCTTAAAGTGCGGCTCCAATGGTCCGTAAACATTAGACCGGGTCGAATTAGGAAAAAATTTGCGGATCAAAATAATGCGGAAAAGTTGTTACTCATAAATACAAGCATAATGCAAAACAATTTTTTGAAATTGGTCAATATCTTCAATCGCGCAACGCGCTCAAAGTTTTTGATTTTTTATCCAAAATGTGAAATGTTATGAAAAGATCAAAATAAAATGGGAATCATCCAAAAGCGGTAAAACTCAACCAAATAGGTTGATTGAAGGTTAAAAATTGTAAAATAGCAATTGAGAGAGGCAGAACCTCCTCCCCCAATTTTGTCATTCTCGACAAAATTGGCCAAAAATCTTGAAACAGCAATTTTTTATTTGTCGGTTCAGAACACATGTCAGAGGCCGGTATTCATAGGGCGGTATTCATAATCGGATCTTATATTTAAGGGTGCGTTCAGATTCCTCATCCGGGTGCACTCTATTACTAGAAACACTATAATATATGTGACATATACTATAGCACTTCTAGTAATAGAATACACCCGGGTGGGGAATCTGAACGCAGCCTAAGATTGTCTTAAAGGCCAAATCACACTAGCGATTGGCGATAGATGATTGACGATTGAAGATTGGAACTTGACCAATTGGAACAAAGCAAGACTGAAGCTTGTTGATTCGTTATTAAGATGCCATCTAGATTTACATCGTGACTTAAGGGTTAATTTCCAACAAGAGACACAAGTCGATACAAGTATCATCCTATCTTTGGGTGCTTTCCAATTGCTTAACGCATCTTGACACACACGTACACAAAACCAGTTTATTGGTCACATATTATCTAAAATATCTTGTAAGATAATATGCAACCAATAAGCTGGTTTTGTGTAACACAGTGTACGCAACTGGAAAGCACCCTTTGTTACTCCCTAAACGTGGAACAAAGATAGAATGATGTTTGTGTCGACTTGTGTCTCTTGTTGGAAAGCAACCAAGATGACGTAAAGATCGTCCTATTAGTTGTAACCCGATTGCAAGCAGACGCAATTCTTATTGCGGTAGCCAATAAAAAGCATCAATGGTGTTATTAACGTTTCTGATTGGCTATCGCAACAAGAGTTGCAATCGACTTGCAACTAAAGCCCATTCTACAATTGCGTGAACGTGGATGTAAGTGGTTGTAAGTGATTACGACAACCAATCAGAGTAAAGCAAGAAGTGAATAAAACATTCGGATTGGTTGACTCTTACGTTCACGACTACGCTTACGCAATTGTAGAATGGGCTTAATAGGTTTGTCGCGTCACATCCCCCAACGTGCGCCTACTCGCTCTAACGCACTCTGATTGGTCCGCGTGGTGACGTAAACCAATCAGAGTGTGTTGGAGCGAGTAAGAGCACGTTGAGGCATGCGACGCGAACAAACCTAATGTAGAACTTTAAAGTTGCGCCTTAAACATATACTTGATAAAATTATTCCCAAATAAGATCGTCTTAAATAACATCTTAAGGTAACTAATCATCAGTCTTAAGCTCGTATTAAACTACCGACTGCACAGACCGACTCGACTGCATATTGTCCAGAATCTGAACGGACCAATCACAGCGAGGCGCCGATTGACTGGATCGGCCGATTCGCATTTAAACTTTAGGCCGCCCGTCCCACGGAGCAGAAATTTTCAGCGGAATGGAACGTGCGGAGTTAGCACGACCAATCACAGCCGTTCCGCTTTTTTTCCGGCGCTTTTTCTATTTTCCTTGTGTCTCATGGAGCGGAATACGCGGAAGCGGATCACGCGGAATACAAAAAGTAGACTTTTTAATGTTATTTCTTACGTTTTTAATAATTTTAATAATATTTTATACAAATGATATAATATATGATAAATTAGTAAAGAGTAACATTAGTTTCTCAGTAAAATACTTTTTATGAAAATATGCAACTATTTTACAATTGACTAAAACATAATTCCGCTGCCGCGTTTACCGCTTCATGGGACAGAAGGAAAAGTACATCAGCAGAATTGCGGTGATACATTGGTTTGGTTTACATCGTGCACTTGATACGCGTATTAAATAATAACTTTCTATTAGATAATCTTAATATCGACGATGTATATAAATAACAGTATATTAAGCTGGTTTAATATTGATCAAGAAGACTTATTGTATTGATTGAATGCGTCGTCGTTGACATGCATTGTCAATATTAAGATTATTTAATAGAAAATTACTATATACCCTTATAGAAATATCATACTAAGAATCATTGATAATTACTTATTTTCAAGTATTTTTAATACTGAAAATAAGTAATTATCAATGATTCTTAGTATGATATTTCTATAAGGATAGTACGTGTATCAAATGCACGATATAAACCGAGCCATTATGTAGTACAATAAAATGAGATCTGTTGTGATTAATTATGGAGAATATATGATTTTTGTCGACTGTGGCTGTTAATTAAACATATAAACATATAAACATATTCACATATTATATATAATTGTTTATTACAATTATCAAAATATTAATATCTTATTAATTACGATCCCTCCACTCATAATTTCTAAACGAAATAATAAAGAATGTCGAAAAAATATGTATATAATAAATGTATAAGAAGCAAATGAGATATGTAAGATATGTTGAGGTTATCGGCGACTACCCTTATAGAAATATCATACTAAGAATCATTGATAATTACTTATTATCCAGTATTTTTAATACTGAAAATAAGTAATTATCAATGATTCTTAGTATGATATTTCTATAAGGGTATCTTTATTTTTTCCGCAAAATTGCAGCTGTAAAGGTGCCTTTACATGGGAGTATCGAGCGTCGAGCGTTAAACCGGTAGCCAATCAACGTGCCACTTTCCGCAACAACTACAAGTATACTTCTGGAACCTGATACGTTGATTGGCTAATGTTTTAACGCTCGACGCTGGAACGCTCCCATGTATTGGCACTTTTGATTATAGCGAAACGGTACAAAAAAGAACAGAACGACTGTGATTGGTCGTACTGGTTTCACGTGTTCCGTTTCGCGGAGAATTTCCGCCCCATGGGACATCATCCTAAGTCTATTTTTCGAGTTGGCGACTCGAGTCATAGCCAATCATATGTTAGTTCATATGATAACGCAACTATTTTCTTCTTTCTTCTAATATTTTGAGGTATCTTAAAAGAAAGTTTTATATTTCTTGACATATATGCCATTATTTCACACAGAACTTAACCTAATGACAATGGGTGCATTCAGCGAACTCAACAGTTACACAACTGTTGAGCAATTCATCAATGTAATTGATCTAGATTTAGATATCTAATAGTAAGAACCAATAATCGCTAATTGCTCACTGAGCGCTTTTTCCGCTGAACGCGCCTATTTATTGCACTTTTTGTCCTCTAGCAAATGTCACTAGTACGATCAGTCGGCGGCAGAAGTCAATAAATGTGATTGATTGACTGGAGTCGGCGATCGTAGTCGGCAGTCGAGTCGGCCGGTGCAGTCGGTAGTCTGATACGGGTTTTAGGGCCGTGGCACACAGAAAAACTTAAGCAGTAAAACGTAAGCACAAAGCAAAATGACCAATCACAGTCGTTGATTCTTGGACCGTAAGAAGAATCATTGTGATTGGTCAATTTGCTTACTGCTTACGTTTTACTGCTTAAGTTTTTTTGTGTGCCACTAGCCAAAGGTAATATCTAGTTTCATAGTCACAACTTAAGAACAATCTTAATGGGTACTTTCCAATTGTAATATCCCTAGACACTTTCATGCACAGGGCGACACAAGTTGCATTCTAATTGTCGTAATCGTCGATACTACACATCTATATTCAGCTCGAGGGCTACTAGGCGGCTATGTAAACTAGTGTTTTCTAGTAAAAATTAAAGTTAATAAGCGTACTGGCTTGAAAAGAGACTGGCATTTGCGATATGAAGTGGATAATATCTTTTTTATTATTTATTATTAAAAAATACCAAAATATAAGTATTGTTGAAAACTAATTCTAACCTTATCCGACATACATACACATTAGTACACACTTTGTTCTAATTGAATCGTGCACAACGTTACACTTTGTGCATTTCTGTGTACATATGTGTTAAGTAATTATGGCCCCTGCACACAGGACGCAGTAATGCTTGCCGCGCGGCGGAAGTTCGCGCGACAACCAATCAATATACTGCTTTCCGCAATAATCTTCTAGCTCTTACGGAAAAACTACATGTTGATTGGCTGTCGCGCAGAATTCCGCCGCGCGGCAAACATTACCGCGTCCTGTGTGCAGGAGCCATTAGAAAGCACTCAATATTATGTACTGGGTGTGTTCCCAATTAGCGCGTCACGCGTTGCGTCGTCCGAGTTAAGTCAATCAAATCGTCCCATTTTATTGGGCGTAAAGTTACGCAATAAAATGGGACGATTTGATTGGTTTAACTCGGACTACACGACGCGTGACCCGCTAAGTGGGAACGCATCCTAAGGCAAGTATTCATAGACGAATTTTTATATTTAAGATCGTTCTTTATGACATAATGAAGAGTAATAACTCGTTTTCGTCAAGTCCGATGAACTCTAAAGGGACGTCTACATTGAAAGTAAATAGCAAGAAGTAGGAAGTAAGAGTAAGAAATTGACCAACTACAGTCGAATGTGAGAAGAATAATCAACTATGATTGGTCAATTTCTTATTCTTACTTCCTACTTCTTACTGCTTACTTCCAATGTAGACGTCCCTTTTAAGCCCATTCTACAATTGCGTGAACGTGGTTGTAAGTGGTTGTAAGTGATTACGACAACCTATCAGAGTAAAACAATCAGTGAATAAAACATTCGGATTGGTTGACTCTTACGTTCACGACTACGCTTATGCAATTGTAGAATGGGCTTAAGGGACGTCTACATTGCAAGTAAGTAGTAAAAAGTAGGAAGTAAGAGTAAGAAATTGACCAACCACAGTTGAATGTGAGAAGAATAATCAACTATAATTGGTCAATTTCTTATTCTTACTTTCTACTTCTTACTGCTTACTTCCAATGTAGACGTCCCTTTGAGATGATCTTAAAAGTCTTTATTGGAATTTGTGGACAACTATCTTATTTGGGCTACGTTCTGAAATTCACCGCCAGTACTGAAAATCTATAGTTCATGTAACGTATATTATAGAATTTCAGCACTGGCAGTGAATTTCGGAACGCAGACTTGGTTTACTCTAAACAGAAGTTTAGTAACCAAAAGGAGGATTACCAAAAGGTTTTCTTTTTAAACACTGCAAAAGTTATAGTTATTAAGGAAGAGCATGGATTTGGAAATTGTTGCTATTGAAGATATAGATATTGACGATGAAATTGTTGAAATAATACGAGCTCC
This sequence comes from Odontomachus brunneus, assembly GCF_010583005.1. Taxonomy (NCBI): domain Eukaryota; kingdom Metazoa; phylum Arthropoda; class Insecta; order Hymenoptera; family Formicidae; genus Odontomachus; species Odontomachus brunneus. Next base: position 291,423 of record NW_022639520.1, on the reverse strand, counting down.
GAAACGATATATTCGTGATGGAGATAACCTTTTCGAATTTTATAATAAGTTGGAATTTAAGAAATGTTTTAGTTTATCTAAAGAATCTGTCCTCTAAGAAATTTTATCTGAAATAGAAAAGGGTTTAGCACAAATTAATAATTGTGGATTATATTCCTATTCCTCTTCCTCTGCAATTACTGGTAACTTTACGATTTTGCGATTTGCACACAAGTGCAAGTTTTCAAGTTAGAACTACATTTTTTATATAATATCCATGATGTAAATACACATTTATGTTCAATTATTATAATAAATATTATAATAAAATAATTTGCTTTTAGGGCGGTATTCATAGTCCGATCTTATATTTAAGATCATCTTATAATGATCTGTATGACCTTATGGCTCCTGCACACAGGACGCGGTAATGCTTGCCGCGCGACAGCCAATCAATATGCTGCTTTCCGTAATAACCTTCTAGCTCTTACGGAAAAACAACATATTGATTGGCTGTCGCGCGGACTTCCGCCGCGCGGCAATCATTACCGCGTCCTGTGTGCAGGAGCCATTATAGGCTGCGTTCAAATTCCTTACCCGGGTGCATTCTAATACAAGAAGTGCTATAGTATTATGCGGAAAAAGCGCTCAGTGAGCAATTAGCGATTATTGGTTCTTACTATTAGATATCTAAATCTAGATCAATTACATTGATGAATTGCTCAACAGTTGTGTAACTGTTGAGTTCGCTGAATGCACCCATTGTCATTAGGTTAAGTTCTGTGTGAAATAATGGCATATATGTCAAGAAATATAAAACTTTCTTTTAAGAAACCTCAAAATATATGTGACATATACTATAGTGTTTTTAGTAACAGGTGCACCTGGGTAGGGAATCTGAACGCACCTATGATGACTTTATACTGTCTTAAGATGTCATGAACCAATCATAGAGCCGTATTTGCATCTTAAGACATTACTTAAGACGGTTTTGACATAAGATTCGACTATGAATATCGGCCTTAATATGTTTTAGACGGTTCTTGGGGACACTGGGTGCTTTCCAATTGCTTAACACATCTTGACACATATGTACACAGAAATGCACAAAGTGTAACGTTGTGCACGATTCAATTGGAACAAGGTGTGTACTAATGTGTATGTATGTCGGGTAGGGTTAGGATTATTTTTCAACTGTGTTTATATTTTGATATTTTTTCATAATAAATAATAAAATTTAAATATTAAAAAAAATATTATCTATTTCACGTCGCAAATGCCAGTCTTTTTTCAAACCGCTACACTTATTATGCATTACATGCATAAGTCGTGAGCGTGGAACGTCAGGTAGCTCAGTGGTTTAGAGCAGTCGTCCGGCAAGCGAAAGACCCGGGTTCGAGTCCCGGCCTAGCAGGACCGCGCTCTCGATATTTTTCTCTTTCTGGAAAGAAAAAGATACGCAGATCTCGAACACACGGCGTCCCGCCGCCACCTAGTATGCTCTCCTCCTTCTATCACTTATTATGCATGATATGCATTATCGATATTAAGATTATTTAATAGAAAGTTACTATTTAGTATGCGTATCAAATGCACGATGTAAACCAGGCCAATATGGCGACTTAATATTCGATGCTCATTGGTCCATACGATCTTATGGTATTCATATGCGTCTATGTAATTTTGTGTATGATGGCCTTTACTGCTTAAGTTTTTCTGTGTGCCACGGCCTTTATGAAGGATTCACACCGCGTTTGATGTCCGACGTACGACGTCCGATATCCAATAAAAGAATAGCTTTCCAACGGAGAATTGAATCCTCTATTAGAAAGCTGTTCTCCTATTGGATATCGGACGTCGTACGTCGGACATTGATGCGATGTGAATCCTGCATAAGGCAGGGAACGAGACGTAAGCATCGTAATAAAATAATAGCGAATTCGGTAGCTTGCACTAGTGCGCACTGAGTGCGCATTAAGGCTTGTTTACAGTACATCTTATATTTAAGATCGTGTATTAAATACATATTTAAAAACATTTTAACTAATAAAATGATTCGTATGGATGTTATACATATCATATTATGGTTAAAAATATTTGAGAATTTATTTGAGAATTATTTAAGACAATCTTTAAATATAATAACATACTATGAACAAGCCTTAGTGCGCACTCAGTGCACACTAGTGCAAGCAACCGAATTCGCTATAAGGCAAAGAAAAATGTATGTAAGGGGTATCGAGTTGGAGGAATTCTCGATTAGTCAACTCGATACATCGAATGCGCAGTCGAAGTCGATGGAGACAGGAAGGAGGTAGGAGAGACGGAGTTTCAGGAGGGAAAGAGGAACAAGAAGGCGAGCGCGAAGAGTTTGAGAGAGACACGCAGAGATACGTGGAAACTCAGAATAGACTCAGAAAGAGAAAGGCGAAAAGGTCGTGAAGGGAGTTTTGAGAATAGTCGAATAGTGGGTTTAGTCGGAGAGATCTCTGGGAATATTCAAGTATCGAATATCTCCTGGAAAGATTAGATTAGGAGCCGAATATTTAGATATAAGAATACGTGTTATATTTTGTATTAGTGTTAGTTATAAATATATATAAGTGTGTTTTCATAAAGTTTCGTTTATTCAATATATATAAACCATCAACTTTCTACGAAAGACGAAGAAACGGTCGTACTTACGATAGAAGAAAGAAATTAGGGGATCGTTTTATATCCCTTACAACTCAGAAGTGGGATTACGGATTCAGAGTCTGTTGTTGGTGACGTGTCGGTCGTTTAACCAAGCTCGAACAAAAAAAAAAAAGTCGGTTAGAATTAGAACAAAGGTTTATAAAATGGATAGAGAATGGCTAAAGTCGGCCATCCTAGAACAATTACAAAGGAAAGCGACCAAATATCGGCTCCCGGTTTCAAATAACCGTGACCAATTGATTGACGCGATTCTCACGCATTTGGAGCGTCACGGACCGGCACAGGATTTACTCGGGGCAAATTCGAACAATGAACCTCAAGCTCGTACTTCCGCGACGGACACGACGTTTGTGCAAGACAGATACGAAGGCGGAGGCGATCGTCGGTTAACCGAACAAACTCTCGAACAGGTCATGACGACGGTGACTGGTGTATTGCAGCAACAGCAAGCGATGCAAAGGCAGCAGCAACAGCAACAGTTTGACCAATTGATCCAAGCTTTGACAGCGAGAAATGTGCAAAAGGAGACGGGTGCATCCAATATATAATTACAGAGACCAATGGAAATTCGACAGTCAGTCAGACTATCTCATCGGGGTCGCCGAGGGTTCAAGAAGCTCCTCCGCTTCTTCGGCCGAGTGAATCAATGGCACCGACGATCACAGTGTCCACTTTAGCGGCGCAGATCCCGGAGTTTGGAGGCGCCGATAATGAAAACGTCCTCCGGTGGGTACAAAGGGTGGACCAGGTCGCGAGGATCCATAGGGCCACGGATGGCGTAACTTTGCTGGCGGCCACTAGTCGATTAGCCGGAGCGGCTAGGAGATGGTATGACCTGCAGACGGGAGAAGTTTTAGAGTCGTGGTTGTTCGTTAAAAGAGAAATGATTAAAATATTTCAAAGAGAAGTCCCGTACTTTAGGGCCATGCAACGGATAGATATGAGAAAATGGCTCAGCAATAAGAAGTCGTTTGACCAATACGCCCTCGATAAACTCGCTCTGATGCATCGATTGGATCTATCGGAGAAAAATTCGATCCAATTGTTGATCGGAGGGATTATGTCAAGCCCGCTGCGAGCAACAGCCTTAGCTCTCAGCGCGGACACAATAGAGGTATTTCTGGAGAGGATGAGACGCGTCACGGAGGGCGTAGGCAAGTTGGAAAGACGACCTCCAGTCCCATCGGGTAGCCAAATTAAGGAAGCCAACTGTAGGAATTGTGGAAAGAGAGGTCACGGGCACAAGGAATGTCGAGCTCAGGTGATCTGCTTTTTCTGCAAAAAGGGAGGCCATCGGCAGTTTGAGTGTCCAGCGGTAAGAAGGAGAGAAACGTCGATGATAGCGATGGGCCGGCAGACTCCGGTACAGGGGCAGGCGGCGACAGCAGAGCATTACCCATCTAATGGGTAAGCCATGTAATTTATTGGCACTTATCGATACAGGCAGCCCGGTTGGGAGCGGTGCACTTGGACACGGTGCATTTGGACACAGCCAATCACAGCACCGTGTGATTAGAGACATTTGTAGGGTCCCTTGGAACAGCGACTTGTGATTGGACTGTGTCCAATTGCCCCGTGTCCAACTGATATACACCCGCCCGGTTTCCTTTATTCGTAAAGATATTTTCTCGAAATATGTACAAGCGTTATCACCGAAACTGCTACCGTTGAACAATCATTTGCGCAATCTAACTAATTAGCCGATTCCGATCGTGGGTATTGTTCGTTCGAATTTCGTATTGAAACCGTTAAACGAAGTCTCCTTTGATTTAGATTTACATGTATTAGCGGACAACACTTTTGAAGGTGATTTGATAATAGGCCGGAATTTCTTAACAAAAGAACGGTTGACCTTTGTGTACACGCCAAGGGTCGAGGTAAACGAGCGCGTGGCATTGTTCGCTAACTTGCCGTTATATGTGGATTCAAATACATCGGAACAGTCTCTTATCGAAATAGTCGAAGAAAGCGAAATAGATTTTGATTATGGATGTAAAAAACGATTACAGAAACTGTTATTGTCGTTCGAAGGTCGCGAAGGTAATACAATAGACGACGGTTACGCGGTCACCGTCGAGATCAAAGATCCGTCGGTTTATGCTTATGCGCCGAGACGGTTTGCGTATGCCGAACGTGTTCAAATCCGAGAGATTGTCGACGATCTATTGAAGCGCGACATAATTCAACCGAGTACATCTTCTTATTGCGCTAGAGTTGTCCCGATTAGGAAAAAAAATGGAAAACTACCTTGTTATGTCCTGTGCAGACATGAGTCATGCACTCTATCTTTGCCTCCTCTGTCAGGAAACAACAAACTATTCCGAATCGTAAGACCTTTTTTTTTGTCTTTCCCCAATAAAAATTCTGAAATAACCCTGGGAAATACAGCACTAAAACTCCTTAATCCGCAAAGTAAACTTCACCGGACCTTATCCTTGGGATCAAAGGAACCGCTAAATAACAAAAAATTATGTCCGTCACATTTTCCAACTTACGTTGTTCGGTTCCACCTCATCTGCTGATTCCCTCACCACCTTAAAAATCCTCCAATAACCTTCTCTTTTGAAACGTATGATTTTCTCCACCCACAACCCCAGCCAAGAAGATTTCCTTAACACTGTCTACTTACTTACTACTGGATACAGCAGTCCCCCATACCATTTTCTCTGACGAATCCAACAACCTAGGAACCCCCAAATTTCCACATCTTCCCTACCAAACCATTTCCAGTTGATATCGTATATAAGCGCGACTCCGCGCACCTCGGTTTCTTCTCTTGCACTTCTCTTGCACTTCTCTTGCATTTCTCTTGGACGTCACTTCTCTTGGACTTCTCTTACTCTTGTGCTTCTACTACCACTGAGGAAAAATCCAAGTACCCTAAGAGTTCAGCTACTCAACTCTCTGTGCTTATTGCTGTATTCATCGTGCGATCGTCCACAACCCTCACACACAAACACCAGGTTCTATCCAGACGAGGATCGAAAGGGACCCAACTGAGAAATCCAGCAACAGTTACTCTCTCCTCCAAATCGCACATCAACAGTAAGTTATAGTTTGTTACTCGTTTTCTTCAATATCAAAACTTTAACTCCGGGTAGCTCGCGTACAGTATTTGTCCCGGATTACGCACAGGTTCCTTCCTAGACTCCTAGAACTTTTCACTCTCTTTACCTCCCAATGATCCTGAACATTAGTGCTCACCCTCACCCAGAAGTCCACACACACACACACACACAAACACACACACACGCGCGTACTTTGTCTCCGTGCTAGTAATTAATAAAAATTGTAACAACCCCGCGAGGAAAATAAATGTAATCGTTAAGAATTATCTAAATTCCAATTCAAATTATATCACAATTTCTTTTCGAATCCTTCCCTTTTCCCCCTTCATTTCTCTTATCCGCTCTCGGTCCGTCCGCGATAAAGAGATTCAGTTCTCTGATCGAAAAAGGACCACTCGTCGTACGTCGGTACACGCGTAAAGCGATCCTTCTGGTCGTTGACTCGTAACTCGACTTGCTAGTACGATCGAGACCTTACGTCGTGTTGCGTTCTCTACCAGGACGTAATATCCAGACATAACAACCTCTTTGCATCGATTTAAGACCACTTAATAATCGAATAGAGAAGCAGAAGTACCCCTTTCCTATCATAGAGGATTGCCTATCACGGCTTGCGAATAAAGTAGTCTTTACGGTTTTAGACTTGAAAGACAGTTTTCATCAAATCAGGATACATCCGGAGCATACGAAATATTTCGCGTTTGCGACGCCCGATGGGCAGTATGAATATAAGTATCTACCGTTCGGTTATAGCGAGGCCCCCGCCGAATTCGAAAAAAGACTTGTTCAGATCCTTAACCCGCTTATTCGAGAGGATAAGATTATAGTTTATATAGATGACGTTTTAATAGCAGCCAAAACCGTTGAACAGAACCTTGAGATTCTTGCTGAAGTTATAGGAATCCTTAAAAAATATAATTTCGAACTGAATTATAAGAAGTGTCAATTTTTTAGAAGAAAAATAGAATTTCTTGGATATGTAATATCGGGTGAGGGCGTTACCTTGAGCCCCAGGTACACAGAGGCAGTACGTAATTTCAGGCAACCGGAGAATGTGGTTCAGGTTCAACAGTTTCTCGGCTTGGCGAATTATTTTCGTAGATTCATTAAGGACTTTGCGATAAAGGCCAGACCATTGCAAAATCTGTTGAAAAAAGAAAAAGTTTTCGAATTCGACGAGGATTGTTTAGAAGCGTTTGGCGCGTTAAAACGAGAATTGACGGCGTATCCGGTACTAAGCTTATTTGATTTTGAGGCGGAAACAGAGTTGCACACAGACGCGTGCAGCGCGGGACTAGGTGCAATTCTGTTGCAGAAACAACAAAATAGATTATGGCATATTTTAGTAAGGGCACAAATGAAGCAGAAAAAAAATACCATAGCTTTGAATTAGAAATGCTTGCCATCGTTAGGGCGATAGAATAATTTCACATTTACCTGTATGGATTAAATTTTACAGTTGTGACAGACTGTAACGCGCTGGTACATGCAATTAATAAGGCTAACCTTAACTCGCGTATAACTAGATGGACGCTTACCCTGCAGAATTATTCGTTTAAAGTGGCGCATCGATCGGGAAGCAGGATGTCACATGTGGACGCGCTCAGTCGCAGCATAGCCTACGTTAATGAGCTGCTTCTCGAACGCGAACTTGAGTTTCGCCAGCTAGCGGATGCTGAAATAGTTAAAATAATTAATGAATTAGAAAAACAAGACAGTACCAAGTTTGCGTTAGTAGAAGGGTTATTATATAAAAAAGTAGATGAAGAATTGAAATTTGTAGTGCCAGAGTCGATAATGCTGAGATTATTACGAATTCATCATGACGAGATGGGGCATTGCGGTTCAGAGAAAACATTGCTCGGAATTAATCAAAATTTCTGACTTCCGACTATGCGAAAAAAAGTGTACGAATACATAGAAAATTGTTTCACCTACATTATGGCGAATGACTCCTTGCATCGAAGCGAAGGTGAGGACCATTTCCATGATGAGGCTAGAGCTCCGATAGACCTGGTGCACGTGGACCATTTTGGCCCGCTGCAAGAAACGAAAGACCATTTTCGTTATATCTTAGTTATAATAGACGCATTTACACGGTTTACATGGTTGTTGCCGACAAAGTCGACGGGATCGGTAGAAGCGATGAGTCAATTATCTTCGGTAATCAAAATTTTTGGACGGCCGGGGAAAGTGGTGTCGGACCGAGGTTCGGCGTTCACTTAGGCCAAATTTACAAAGTTCCTTGACTCGCATGAAATTAAGCATAGAAAAACCGCGGTCGCGTCGCCCTGGGCTAACGGCTTAGCGGAAAGAATAAACCGATTTTTGAAGAGTACATTTACGAAGATCCTTGAGTCTAATAGCGAATGGAAGGAGCAATTAGGGAAAGTACAGTACATTATCAATAATACTCACCACAAGACGATTAAATCCACATCTTCTCGTATGATGCTAGGATACGAACAGCGTAACCACGGGGATAACAAATTCGCGCGCTTTACTCACATTCTCTCAGAATCTGATTTAAATCTAGATACAGAAAGACAGACAATTAGGGATCGGGCGCAAGAGGCAACAAATTTGATAAGAAAATATAATAAAATGTATTACGATAAAAGTCACCGTAAACCGACCGTGTACAACCCGGGAGATTATATCATGATCAGAAACGACCGTAACAGACCTGGGGAAAATTCGAAATTCAAAACAAAATATAAAGGGCCGTATCAAATAGTGAAAAGCTTGGGTAATAGTCGGTATGTTGTAAAAGATATACCAGGGTTTAACCTAACGGCGAAGCCCTTAAATATTATTTTGTCAACAGATAAAATAAAGGTTAAGATGTAAATTAGTCGAAAATTATACGATAAATATATATGTATGGGCCAAGCGGAATAAATATAATATTGTGTAAAAGCACAAAGGGCAGAAGTTCCGCTTGTTAAATGGATGGATGACCTTGGTGGTGATGTGTTTAGGTAATAATTTTGAAAAGCCTCCTTGCAATAACGGTTAGTTTAATTCAATGACTTTGGAAAGAATTCCTCCTTGCCAAAGACTTCTTGTCTCTTTACACACTTTCCTTTCCGCCAACACTTTTCACAACACAAACCGCTCGCGTAATTCAGCAATACAATACAATGCTTTACAAATTATAATACCTTTGAGGATTCACTTCCTTTTATACAAAGGTCCGATTTATCTAACCTCGCAGGGTTTACTCGCACGTTGCTATACGATATAAGAGAACGTCTCTCGTCTCAACTTCAATATCGCAACCAATAATGAAATACATACAAAGTGTATCGACCGCTTCTCAAACGAGGAGCGGTGCACTTGGACACGGTGCATTTGGACACAGCCAATCACAGCACCGTGTGATTAGAGACATTTATAGGGTCCCTTGGAACAGCGACTTGTGATTGGACTGTGTCCAATTGCCCCGTGTCCAACTGATATATACCCTCTCAAACATACGCACTCTCCGTTAATTACTTAATACTTGATTCGATCTAGCCACGATCCTCTCTCCACGTTGTTCGCACGCGGTTTTTATATCTTCTCCTAGTGAGCAGCTCTACTCAGCGACTGCGCATCAAATTATGATGATGTATTGCCAGATGGCGTATGCTTCGATATCTCCATCTCTTACAATTCGACCATCCTGACACTACATTCGTCCCGAATGTTACAATTATAACAATTTTGTTACGCCAAAGTTACTATACATCAATCAGTGAAAGGAATGAAAACAAAATCATACAACAAGATGTCTCGGTAAGTTATATAATCAACACTTAAACATATTTCCTAATTCAGTGTAACCAGTCCAGAACCTATTAATTATTATCGGTCATTAATTTCGCTTATTCCTTGGTCTTGACCGGTTTAATCCAGTATTTCATTTTATTTGATGATAGAATTGAGTTGTAGGGTCTTGCTGTGATATTAAATCCCGGTATATCTGTAATGACATAACGGTTTTTATTCAGAACTTTTGAAACCAAGTATGGTCCTTTATATTTTTTCCTCAACTTTTTACTAGTTCCTGGTTGTGTTTGGAGATCTTTAATGAGAACGAAATCCTTGTATTTCCTTCCTTGTATTTTGTAGGTTTTCTATCCTTGTATTTCCTTCCTTGTATTTTGTAGGTTTTCTATGATTTGCATCATAGTTGGACTTGTTATACATCTTGAGTTTGTTAGTGGCTTCTAACGCTATATCTCTCGCATCCGCACGTTCTTTCTCTAAATTGATATCAACTTCCGCCAACAAAACTTACGAAATCGCTCAGTTCTTTATCTCAATGATTACGCTGTTTTACCCCTAACATAATCTTACTAGGAGTCGAGTCGATTGAAGAGTGATGTGTGTTATTAATGATATACTGAACATTACTTAACTGTTTGGCCCATTCGTCTGCTTTTCCAATTGATCTTGCGAGCGAAGATTTCAAAAATCGGTTTACCCGCTCAGCTAACCCGTTCGCCCACGGAGCGGCGACTGCTATTTTTTGATGACTAATTTGATATTCCTTTATAAATTCATCAAATTCCAACGAGGTAAAAGCCGTTCCTCGATCTGTTACCAATTTTTTTGGCGCACCAAACACATCAAAAATCAATCTCAACGACTTACAAGTCTCCTTGGTTGTAGTCGATCACACAGGGAATAACCAAGTAAACTTGGAGAACGCATCTACCGCTACCAGGACATGCTTGTATCCTTCTTCAGTCGGCTGAAGCGGCCCGTAATGATCCACGTGCAGTATTTGTAACGGCATGGAAGCAACTGTATCTACCTGCATCTCTCCCTCATTTCCATGGGGAGAGGAATTTACTAATAAACATGTGATGCAATTTTCAATATAATCTTTGATTTTCTTGCGCATAGAGGGAAACCAATAGGATTTATACAAACTTTGAAAAGTTTTCTCTACTCCACAATGCGCTAACTGGTCGTGATGTATTCTAATTAAGTTGGATACCATTGTTTCTGGTATAACAAACCTCGGCCTATCATCCGCCTTTCTATAGATTAACCCATCTATCATTTCAAATTTATCATGGTGTGAAAACTCTAATAGCTCCGCTAATTTCTTTAAATTTGTGTCTTGAAGTTGTCTAAATTCAAGCTCTCTTTCTAACGGAAAAGCCTCTATATAGGAAATTCTTCTGCTTAACGCATCCACATGTTTCATATTATTTCCTGCTCTATGTACTATAGTAAAAGAATAATTTTGGAGCTGGAGAGTCCACCTCGCAATTCTCGGATTGAGGTTTGCTTTATTAATGGCATAAACAATTGCATTGCAATCAGTAACTACTTTGAAATTTAAACCATACAAATAAATATGAAGACGTTGTACTGCTTTCACTATTGCCAACATCTCTAACTCGAAACTATGATAATTAGCTTCTGCTTTATTTATTATTTGACTAAAAAAAGCTATTGGAGCCCATTGATTGTTCTTTTGCTTCTGCAGCAAAATTGCACCTAAACCATGCGAATTGGCGTCCGTATGCAATTCAGTTTCGGCCAAAGGATCAAAATGTCTCAATAAGGGATAGGAAACTAACTCTCTTTTGAGGTTTCCAAATGCCCGTCTAACCTCCTCGGTGATACCAAAGGTTTCCAATTTTTTTAACAATTCTGTTAATGGTTTGGTCTTAACCGCATAATTTTCTATAAATTTACGAAAATAATTTGTAAGTCCTAAAAATCTTTGAAGTTCATGAACATTTTTAGGCATAGGAAATGCATCAATAGTTTGAGTATGTCTGTCACTTAATGTAATACCTTGATTTGAAATTACCTAAAAATTCTATTTTGGTTTTTAAGAAATTACATTTTTTATAATTTAGTTCAAAACCATACTGCTTCAAAATGATCAATACTTCCCTAAGTGTTTGAAAATGTTCTTCCACCGTATCTGACGGTATTAGAATATCGTCAATATATATGATTACCCTGTCGATATGTATTAACGGTTGCAAAACCTGAACAATTCTCTTTTGGAACTCAGCCGGGGCCTCACAATAACCAAAGGACAAACGCGTATATTCAAACTGCCCATCGGGAGTTGCAAACGCAAAGAATTTCGTATGCTCCGGATGAACTCTTATTTGGTGAAACCCGTCACGCAAATCCAATAGGGTAAATATTTTCTTATTCGTCAATTTTGCCAAGCAATCTTCGATTAGCGGAAAAGGATATTTCTGTTTTTGCACCCTTTCATTCAACGGTCTTAAATTGACACACAGTCTAATTGAATTATTCCTTTTCCTGACAGGAACTACCTTAGCACAGTACGGAGAAACACTAGGTTTGATTATTCCGCGCTGCAGCAATTCATCTGTAATCTTCCTAATTTCTTGTCTTTCTTTTAGAGCAAATTTCCATGGCGCGTATGCATAAGTTGTAAAATTTTTAAGATTTACTTGGACCGAATAATCATCTTCTATCTTTGCAATACTACTATTCTCAATCTCTAATAGTACTGATAAATCTCTAATAAACTGATTAATTCTTGTTTAATCTCTTTTCCAAAGTCCATAGACAAAGTTTCCAAGAGATCTTCCAAATCATCTTTATCTGACACTAATTCTACATCTGACAATTCTTTACAGAAAACATCCAAAATTTGATTGTCCGCATTTTCATGTGTGGGAATAAGAAAATCTACTTTTTCCTGATCCAACACATCTCTTCCAATTATAAGATCTGTACCAATATTATCAATATTCACAACATGGAGTAGTATTTTAATGCATCGAACTCCAAAACTTTCTAACTTTACAAAGGTACTAACTCTACCTACTACACTAATATCTTGACCATTTAGTGTCTTAAAACAGTTCTCTGTTCTTTGCAAATTTCCTCCCATTTGTTTAAAAAAACGCTTGTAAACTCTAATCGGTATGATAGAAATCAGGCTGCCTGTGTCAATCAAAGCATGCAATTTACATTTGATGTTATTAATTTCAGTAACCGCTACATACGGATTTCCCGGTCTCAACATGCTAGGCTCTTACCGATTAACAGCTGCAATCACTTGCGAACCACCTCTGGACGTCAATGGAGCTCCTGTTTCAACAGGGGCAATGGTCGTATCGCGTCTACCTGTCTGAGCCTGTTCTTTACGGCGCAATTTATAACAATCTTGCTTAACATGCCCTTTTAATTTACAATAATTACACGTAAGATCATTATTATTATTATTGTTGTTGTAACAATTTCTAGTCTGATGACCCCTTTGTTACATATTTTACATACCGTATCTTTATTACTTGCTGATTTGTTAAATAAAGGAAAGGGTTTATCCACTTTGCTAACGCTTTTGGTTATTACTCGCATTTTGAATAAAGGAATTGATCTACAGAATTCGCTTCTAATGTAAGTGCGGTGGCGTTCAAAGAACTTATTGTAATGCCACTAATTAACAAATTGATAATGTCCTCTACAGGTAAATTCAAACGATGTATCAACGCTAGCTTGTCTATCGCGTACTGATCGAACGTTTCTTTATAATGCAACCACTTTTTCGCTTCTACGTTTTGCATAGTGGTATGGAAAGGAACTCGCTTATCGAACATTTTAACCAAATGATCACTCAACGACAACCACGAGACCAGAACTGAACCTCATTGAAAATCGAACCACCGTTTCGCATCTCCTACTAATTTTGACGATGCTACTAATAAAATTAGATTATCAGGAATACCATGAACTCCTGCGACTTGATTGACCCGCTGCACCCAAATGTGAACGTTTTCAGCATCCGAACCTCCAAAATCCGGAACTTGCGATGAGACCAATGACAGAATGTTCGCTGGAGGGACTGCTACTGAATTCCGTTGAACCAATGCTGCCGCATTCCCCGGTGCTGGTTGTTGAGAAGGACTTGCTTCAGCGCCTTCACTGCCACCCGAGGAGAGATTAACCCTTTCCGGTGAGATCACCGCACCTGTAGTATTACCGGACACTGCCTTGGCGATCTTCGTCAACTCCTGTTGCTGCAGCTGCATTGCTATCTTTTGCTGTTCCATGAACAACTGCTGGTTCTGCATGCATATACTAATAGCCATCATCATCTTCGTAAACATATTCTCGATTTCCGAATGATTGGAGTGCACTTGTCGGCACGGAAGGTTGAACTCTATCAGAAAAAGTTGTACTCCCGTTTCTTGAACTTGGTCCCACTGTCGGTGCTTTATCTATAAAAGTATCCCTTGGTCGGTCGCCCGAGATCATCTGCATCATCGGGCTGTTCATCTCCCAATGATCGATTATAGCATCAATTAACAAATTGCGATCATCACATAATTTCAGCTGATATTTACCGGCCTCAGCTTTTAATTGGTCTAAAGACATCCCATCCAAAGTAAGACGATCCATTGTCCGTTTTTGTTCTCTGCCGACTGCCTGTTTTTTTTTTTTTTTTTTTTGCTGTCTTGGATTCTTCTAAGTCCTAAACCTTAACTCTCTCATCACCTTGTCTGGTTAGCAGAACCGTATATTGAGCACTCGCAGATATCACGCGCCACAACAGGTGTCCAAAGTCACACGCACCAAGCCATATGCGGCCTCAAACGGTGAAAACAGCTGTACTATTGTTTGAATTCACAATAACAATCGTCAAATTTATCGGGATTCTTCAAGGACTTGCGACAATAACGAGCTGGATTGTTAATCCCACTTCTGAACTGTAAAAGCACAAAGGGCAGAAGTTCCGCTTGTTAAATGGATGGATGACTTTGGTGGTGATGTGTTTAGGTAATAACTTTGAAAAGTCTCCTTGCAATAACGGTTAGTTTAATTCAATGACTTTGGAAAGAATTCCTCCTTGCCAAAGACTCTTGTCTCTTTACACACTTTCCTTTCCGCCAACACTTTTCACAACACAAACCGCTCGCGTAATTCAGCAATACAATACAATGCTTTACAAATTATAATACCTTTGAGGATTCACTTCCTTTTATACAAAGGTCCGATTTATCTAACCTCGCAGGGTTTACTCGCACGTTGCTATACGATATAAGAGAACGTCTCTCGTCTCAACTTCAATATCGCAACCAATAATGAAATACATACAAAGTGTATCGACCGCTTCTTAAACGTACGCACTCTCCGTTAATTACTTAATACTTGATTCGATCTAGCCACGGTCCTCTCTCCACGTTGCTCGCACGCGGTTTTTATATCTTCTCCTAGTGAGCAGCTCTACTCAGCGACTGCGCATCAAATTATGACGATGTATTGCCAGATGGCGTATGCTTCGATATCTCCATCTCTTACAATTGTAACTTACCGAGCGAATAATTTTAGGCGATAAATGTAAATATGCGGCGTCACTATAGCGATTACTGAGTCGGACCGATTCCAGAAGGTTACAAGAACGAGTAAGAACGCCGCCCTACGGTCCCTTCGAAGACGAAGGGGAATTCAGGATGGCCGAGCTGTAAGGGGTATCGAGTTGGAGGAATTCTCGATTAGTCAACTCGATACATCGAATGCGCAGTCGAAGTCGATGGAGACAGGAAGGAGGTAGGAGAGACGGAGAGTTTCAGGAGGGAGAGAGGAACAAAAAGGCGAGCGCGAAGAGTTTGAGAGAGACACGCAGAGATACGCGGAAACTCAGAATAGACTCAGAAAGAGAAAGGCGAAAGGGTCGTGAAGGGAGTTTTGAGAATAGTCGAATAGTGGGTTTAGTCGGAGAGATCTCTGGGAATATTCAAGTATCGAATATCTCCTGGAAAGATTAGATTAGGAGCCGAATATTTAGATATAAGAATACGTGTTATATTTTGTATTAGTGTTAGTTGGGTTATAAATATATATAAGTGTGTTTTCATAAAGTCTCGTTTATTCAATATATATAAACCATCAACTTCCTACGAAAGACGAAGAAACGGTCGTACTTCCCTTATAGAAATATCATACTAAGAATCATTGACAATTATTTATTATCCAGTATTTTTAATACTGAAAATAAGTAATTATCAATGATTCTTAGTATGATATTTCTATAAGGGTTACGATAGAAGAAAGAAATTAGGGGATCGTTTTATATCCCTTACATGTAAATGTAAGGCTAATAACCTTTCATGACATATGTTTTTCTCTGCCTACGTCTACGATAATGACGCTTAGATTAATTTCTCACTGAGCGCGTCACGCGTCCCTTATAAAAATATTATACTAAGAATCATTGATAATTACTTATTATCCAGTATTTTTAATACTAAAAATAAGTAATTATCAATGATTCTTAGTATGATATTTCTATAAGGGGTCGCGTCGTCTGTTTGCGTCACGAATTAATACTATAAACTGAGTAATTATAAAAGAACTCTTTTATAATTACTCAGTTTATAGTATTTTATGACTTTATCTATTTAATAACAGTTAACAATAAAAAAATGTTTATTATAAAAAATAAGAGATAACAAAATGGAATGTGCAGGATTTTGTAGACCTTACCTCATTACCTAAGAATTAAATTAACAGTAAAAGTACAAAAAATATAATTTTTATTAAAATTAAATTCATAAAATTAAATCATTTTATTAAATTATATCAAAAAATTATATTACTTGATTATGTTAATTACAACACATATAGACAAAATGTATGACGTTTATATCGATCGAAGAAGTGGTGTAGTATCTAAAGCAACAGACTCTCATAATCCAGAGATGCCTCATGGTCCAAGTTCGAGTCTCAGTGCCGGTGAAAATTTTTAAATGTGATGTAACATTGAAATCAAATAACAAGATTTTCAAATAAAATCAGCAAACATTGTGACATTTATGAATAATTTCTTAAATATTAAAATACGAATAGTTTCTATGTAAAAAAAAGTATCTGAAATATTTCCCATATATTTTTGAAACATTTCAATAATATTTCAGATATATTTTAAATAGTATACTCAGTTGCGTTGATGCTATACCATTTGCCAAATCGATAATCACTAAAAAATTTTGACCAACCGTATCCGTTTCTAGTTGATCGTTTTTCATGACTGTTGATTCATCCAGCAAGCGGGAATGTGTCAAAATGAAGTGATATTTTGACAGCTTGACGTTTCATACATACGTGTTTTTATCAGAAGGTTACTCGCTCACGTGTAATGCGTAATCAGTAGAAAAGGAATAAGAATGTTAAAAAAGGTAAGTAAGAAGTTAATATACAAAAGTATAATAAATTTATATACATACAGACACAAAGGGTCTCTGCTTTTAATATTTTCACGCGATTTGCTCTCAAATTATTCGTTATTAATAAATATTCTACTTTATTCGAATAAAGTAAAAACTTCGTGAAAATATTAAAAGCAGAGACCCTTTGTGTCTATATGTGTTTAAATTTATTATAATTTTGTATATTAACTTCTTACTTATCTTTTTTAACATTTTTATTCTTCTTCTACTGATTACGCGTTACACGTCCCTTATAGAAATATCATACTAAGAATCATTGATAATTACTTATTTTCAGTATTAAAAATACTGGATAATAAGTAATAATCAATGATTCTTAGTATGATATTTCTATAAGGGGTGAGCGGATAACTTTCTGATAAAAACACGTATGTATGAAACGTCAAGCTGTTAAAATGTCACTTCATTTTGACACATTCCCGCTTGCCGGATAAATCAACAGTCATGAAAAACGATCGCTAGAAACGCCCTTATAGAAATATCATACTAAGAATCATTGATAATTACTTATTGTCAGTATTAAAAATACTGGATAATAAGTAATTATCAATGATTCTTAGTATGATATTTCTATAAGGGTGGATACGGCTGGTCAAAACTTTTTAGTGACTATCGATCTGGGAAATGGTAGCGTCAACGCAACTGAGTGTACGTGATAGCGCGAATATTTCATCTGAAAGATATCTAAAACAGGTTTGAAATATTTCTTTGAAATATTTCATATTTAATTGAAAGCTTTCTGAAAACTTACTGAAATAAGTTGGTGCTGTGTGGGATATTATGAATGGATTCTAAAACATTAAAATTTACTGAAAATAGAAGATGTCTAAAATTCCATTTTTCTAGACGTGCATTTAAACTATAGTCTAAATACACGTACATTGCCAGAAAAATGGCAATTTAGATGTCTATTTTCAGTAAATTTTAATGTTTTAGAATCCATTCATGATATATTAACCATTAAAAGAGAGTTTTCGATAAAATTTCGGGATTTTATTTTGTCGATTATTTACAATCTCTCTATTCAATATTGAATCAATGTCTAATATATATCTTTTGCTTTACGCGTAAAAATGTTTTCATTTTTATTAGAGATTTGACTTGAGATACACAGGATATTTGTTTACTGATATTTTAAGTCCCGTTACACTGGACATACTCCTTAATATGATATATCACAATAAACTTACTATAATATTCTTTTCTTTCTATAAATTTCTTAATATTTTATTAATAAATAAGTTATACTTAATTTACTCCCACATAGAACAAAACTTCCATTAGACGTACATAGATCATCCATAGCTCCATTAGACATCCATCTTCACGGTAGACAAGTGGATCTCTAATGGACGTCTATAATTCATCGATGATGGATATCCACATAACATCCATCGTGGACGTCTATTGTAGATCTATTATGGATGTGCAATAGATTTTTACGTTTAATTTTTTATTGAATTTTAGTACGACTTCTATTGCATTCCCAGTGAGAAATGACTTATCGATCGACATTGAAAAGACGTCGATCAATAAGTCATTTCTTCCCAAACAGGAAAAAAATATTTAAAAAATATTTATAAAATATTTTAAAATCATTTGAAAAATATTTTTAAAAACGTTTTTAAAAACGTTAAAAATAATGGGATAAGTCCTCTTTTTTTTTTTATTAAAAAAACGTTTATTTTAATGTTAAAAATAATGTTTTTTTAACGATATAAAACGTTTAAAAATCATTTTTTTCAAATGTTAAAAAATGTTTTTATAACGTAAAAAAAACATTCCAAACATTAAAATAAATGTTTTGTAATGAAAAAAAGGGACTTATCCCATTATTTTAACGTTTTTATAAACGTTTATAAAAACGTTTTAAAATTATTTTCTTTATATGTTAAAAAATATTTTTATAACGTTAAAAAAACATTAAAATAAACGTTTTTGTAATGAAAAAAATAGGACTTATTTATTCTTATTGTTTCATAAAAAAACTATTAGGTGTACAACTTTGCTTCCGCCGTTTTTTTTCCGAAATTCGAGGCTTTATTGTAAAAAACTGGTTATACATTTATGATTCAAAATATTGTTCATCGCTGGCCACTACTTTCTCCCATCTTTCGGGCAGCGTACGAATCCCGCGTCGAAAAAACTGGTCATCTTTTGAGGCGATCCACGAATCGATTCAATTTTTTACTTCTTCATAAGATCGGAAGGGAGCGGTGCACTTGGACACGGTGCATTTGGACACAGCCAATCACAGCACCGTGTGATTAGAGACATTTGTAGGGTCCCTTGGAACAGCGACTTGTGATTAGACTGTGTCCAATTGCCCCGTGTTCAACTGATATACACCCGCTGGTCAGCCAGGCAGTGTGCCATTGATCGAAACAAGTGATAGTCAGAGGGAGCAACGTCTGGAGAATACGGCGGGTGGGGTAGAGCTCCCCATTTCAACGTTTCCAAGTATGTCTTGACCACTTTTGCAACATGAGGTCGAGCATTGTCATACTGCAAAATCACTTTATCTTGTCTCTCGTTGTATTGCGGCCATTTGTCTTTCAATGCTCGGCTCAAACGCATCAACTGCGTTCGATACCGATCGCCTGTGATTGTTTCAGTCGGTTTTAACAGCTCATAATACACTACGCCGAGTTGGTCTCATCAAATACAGAGCATGACCTTGGAGCCGTGAATATTCGGTTTGGCCGTCGACGTGGAAACATGGCCGGGAATTCCCCATGATTTTCTGCGCTTGGGGTTATCGTAATGAACCCATTTTTCGTCCTCAGTCACAATGCGATGCAGAAATCCCTTCCGTCTTTGCCTTTTAAGCAGCCGTTCACAAGCAAACAAATGCCGTTCAACATCTCTCGGCTTCAATTCGTACTACACCCAATTTCCTTGCTTCTGAATCATTTGGCTTTGAGGCGTTTTGAAATGGCTTGTTGAGTCACTCCCAATGATTGTGCCAATTTTTCTTGATTTTGACACGAGTCTTGATCAAGTAATGCCTCCAATTCTGCATCTTCGAAAACCTTTTCTCTTCCACCGCTATGCCGGTCTTCGACGTCAAAATCACCGTTCTTGAAGCGTTGAAACCACTCACGACACGTTCTTTCACTAATAACGGCCTCACCATAAGTATTTGAGAGCATTCGATGAGCCTCAGCCGCAGATTTCTTCATATTGAAGCAGAAAATTAAAACCTCTCGCAAATGACGAGAATTTGACTCGTAAACTGACATTTTCAATCAAGAATAACTTTATGATGCAGACACAAATCGACTAATGTTTCTATGGGGTTATGTTGACAGATGCCCAAGTTTATTGTATGACGTCTATGATCTATTTATTTCGACCACCACTTACCGCTAAAACCATCTATAGGAAAACGGCGGAAGCTCAGTACACTTAATAATTCTTAATTTTTTCATGTCTTATAACTGCTAGAAACCGAAGGTTGTCAAACACATTCTAAAACTTTCACAAATCCTTCCTCGATAATTTCGAATCCGAAGCAGTATGCCGGTCACTCATCAATCCTGACTGCGTTGCTTAACCTAACGATCGAGCGGCACGTGGTGATTCCAATGATTCCAACGATGTTCTTACAATTTCTGCTTATAAAATGTATACTTACAGTGTTCACAGTATATTATAACGTACCTAGCAAATATGCGCGTTGATTTGCCTATTTTATTTAAAATCACTAAAGTTTAAAATAACATTATTTTAAAAAATTAAATATTATCCTAAATATTAACTTAGAAAAACATTTTATAAATATTAAAATAACATTATTTTAAAAAATTAAATATTATTCTAAATATTAACTTAGAAAAACATTTCAAAAATGTTAAAAATAATAGAATAATTCCTCTTTTTCATTAGAAAAACATTTAATTTTTTAAAATAATGTTTTTCTAACCTTATAAGATTTGTTTAAAATTCATTTCCTTCACATTTACAAAAATATTTTTATAATGTGAACAAAACATTGTTTCAAATGTAATAATTGTTTTTTTTAATAAAGAAAGATTTAACCCATTCTTGTTAAATAATATTAAAACATTTTAACTGCCTGTTTAAAACCTTTTTTCTTGACGCTTTTGTTGACGATCTAAAATGGAATTAAATTAATCGCAATTTTAATCCCATTTTTTATAGTTTTAATGCTTCCAAAATTTTAATTCTCATTCACCTACCCAATCAAAAGCCAATATTTTAAAAATGTTTCTATAATGTTATTTTTTTCATTTATTATTCATTTTCTTAAATCATTATCAAAAAATGTTGTTAAATATTTTTTTGCTAATATATAGTATTTATTAAATATTTCTTTTCATTAAATATTCTCACATAGAATAATAATTTTAAAATATTTTTAAAATATTTTTAAAATATATCACGAAAAGATAAAAAAAATGTCTACAATCATTATTTCTGGCAAATAATTAATGTATACTAAATATTTAAAAATGTTTAAAAAATGTTTGAAAAATATTTATTAAATCATTATATAAAACGACAAATGAATATAAAATAAATATTTTAAAAACGCGCGTTACAGAAACATTTAGAAAATGTTAACTGAAATTATTATTTTCAAAGAATAATTAATGTAAATTAAATATTTTAAAAATGTTTAAACAATATTTGAAAAATATTTATGAAAATCATTGTCAAAAAAATAATAAATACAAAATAAAAGTTTTTATAATGTTTAAAAAAATTTATTAAAATCATTATATAAACCGAATAATAAATATAAAATAAACGTTTTGAAAACGTTACAGAAACGTTTAAAAAATGTTAACTGAAATTATTATTTTCAACGAATAATTAATGTAAAATAAATGTTTTAAATATGTTTAAACAATGTTTGAAAAATATTTATAAAAATCATTATGTCAAACGAATAATAAATATAAAATAAACGTTTTGAAAACGTTACAGAAACGTTTAAAAAATGTTAACTGAAATTATTATTTTCAACGAATAATTAATGTAAAATAAATGTTTTAAATATGTTTAAACAATGTTTGAAAAATATTTATAAAAATCATTATGTCAAACGAATAATAAATATAAAAAAATATTTTGAAAATGTTTAAAAAATGTTTAAAAAATATTTATTAAAATCATTATATAAAACCAATAATAAATAAAAAATAAACGTTTTTCAAATCATTACAGAAACATTTAAAAAACATTAACTGAAATTATTATTTTCAACAAATAATTAATGTAAAATAAATATTGTGCTCCGTGTTGCGGGGGCGCGAGAGAGAAAGGATTCGAGATCGATGTTGCGGGCGCGGCAGGATGTTTGGCGGTGGGGTGGCCAACGGTTGTAGTCGTTGGCGTAATAAAATAGCCTTGATTGCAAAAAAGTATTTAGTTTATTTATTAACTCCCGAAACTTATGGTTACACGCGGGTGATGCGACAGGTACGCATGTCGCGGGCAAGAGACCGAGATATTAAAAGCTAACTCCTTATAGAAATATCATACTAAGAATCATTGATAATTACTTATTATCCAGTATTTTTAATACTGAAAATAAGTAATTATCAATGATTCTTAGTATGATATTTCTATAAGGGACGCGGGCGGTCTTCTCCGCTCTTTTATAATATTGTTTAGTCTTGTCGGAGGGGGTGCCTGGCGACAAGGAGATTATCATATTTGGTAATAATTTGGTGCGTTTCGACTCGAGGTCCGAAATGCGGAATGTGCAATGTGGTGCTTAGCGCAGCACTTGCACATCCGCTTTCTTGTTGTAGCGCAGTCGAAACGGCTCCTCATGAAGCGTTTCGGCAGCGCTAATAATATTCGCGATTATAACATCCCTCCCTCCATGGGAAAAGAAAACGGAGTGTCCAGCGAGGTTTTCGCAATCTTATTCTATGTACATTTTTTTTCATTTACAATTATGATTATAATCGTTTGTACTTATTATACTTTATTACACCGTATTCGTGTTACAAAATTTGTTTTCCCGTATATAAATGTGGTTACAATCGTACTATTTCTACCTTATGCATATAAGGTGTGTCTACGTGCTAGCGCAGGAATTGTGGGTATTATAGGTCTAGAACGTGTTCTTATATTTTGCTGGCTACTGCGTTCTACTGTGACTGGTGGGTCTCTTCTCTTTTTTATTTTTCTTATTATGAATATTGCCAGTATAATTACTATTACTATGGTTATTTCGCTCGGTGCTATTGTATATATTATGTTTTTATAATGCGTTAAGAAGTTCGATCTATTTTCTAAATTCTGATATGTTTGTGTTATCTTATTACTGAGTTCCGTTACCCGATGAAAAATTTTTCATGCAAAATTTTGTATGAAATTTGTCCATACATAATTATGTATAATTATATATAACCCTTATAGAAATATCATACTAAGAATCATTGATAATTACTTATTATCTAGTATTTTTAATACTGATAATAAGTAATTATCAATGATTCTTAGTATGATATTTCTATAAGGGAATCATATAAAATTATATATAATTATACACAATTATGTATGGACAATATGTGTAATTATATATAAATTTATGCATAATTATGTAAAATTATATATGAATTTATATATATAATTATACATAATTATATATAATTATATATAATTATATATATATAAGAAGAATGTATGAACATGAATGGACAAATTTGATACATAATAATATATAATTATATATAATTATATATAATTTTATATAATTTTATATAATTATATATGAAAAATTTTTCATTGGGTAATTCCGACGGATTTTGTATTATTTTGCTCAGTTTCACATGCAGTATTTTGTTTTTATTTTTAATTGTGTTTATTTATTCTTGTTCTAATGTTATATAGTATTCCGGTATGTGTGTTTGTATTAAAGTGCTTCTTATGATACCTTGTGCTTGTAATATAATATCTTCAACTGTTAGTCTACATTGATCTCTAATGTTTATGATTCCTGTTTTGTTAATTTTTTTGTAAAATATCTTTTCGCGACATTGAATGTGAGCAGTTTGTTCGCTACGGGTAGAATTTCCCTTGTAGAAATATCATACTAAGAATCATTGATAATTACTTATTTTCAGTATTAAAAATACTGGATAATAAGTAATTATCAATGATTCTTAGTATGATATTTCTATAAGGGTTAACCACGCATTTTTCTGTGTTAAAGCAATTATAAAGGTATGGTTAGCTGAAATATATTTTGTATGGCAGTTTTTTATATTCCTTAATGTTGTATACATTTGAATTTCACACGGTGATTCTGTATTAATTCTGAATATTGCGTTTCTCTGTGGGCAAGTATACTGATTCTTAAATTTTATACATTCCGTTAATTCGTTTTCATGTAATATTATATATGTGTTTGTCTCTTGACTAATTGCGATTTTGGTGTGCGTAATCTCGGTTAATGCAAAAACGTTATCGTGACTATGTACAGGAAAAGGGTGTACGTGTATTATTTCGTATGTAGGATAAGTTATAAGAGGTAAGTTTAAGATAGTAAAGATATTTTTATCTCTATAATATGCGCTAATTGTGCAGAATTTCTCTATTTCTATCCAGTTTTCTTTCCTAGATGTAAATGGGAAGTGTGTGCCTTTTGGTATGTGAATTGATATCTCCTGTAATTGGGATACGATGTCTATTGGTGTTAATCTTGTTCATAAGTTCCCTGATTTTATTCTATCTAGATAGTTGATTATGTCGTCCTGATAGATCGTATTAGGTCGTCAAGTAAAGCGTTGAGTATAGTAAAGTGTTCATCTATTTGCTGCCTTAGTGTGAGTCCGGCTTCGCCCGTATAGAGCTGCGTTATGCTATTTCATATTATTTTTTCATTAATGTCCAATGTTTTTTCGAGGTTGTCTAGATGGTGGACTGTTATATTAATAATTTTTAATTGATTCGTTACCGCGTGTTGCAAAGTTTCTTGTTTATTTTCTAATAAATCTAATTGTTCGTTTATCGTTTTCTCATCGTTTACGTCCATTACACCAAAAAGTGATTTTGCTATTGTACCTATTCTATCCTATTCTATTCTATTCCGTCTATTATTCCTCATTTTGCGTACGTCGGAGTTTTGTATATGCTATGTATTAGTTCCGTCATGTTCTATATACGATTTAGATTTTTCTGTACTACTTCACGTAAGTTATCGCATATTTGCCATATGGTGCTTGTCTTTTTTTGTTGGTTACAAATTCTTTCTGTGCTACCAAGGTACTCTTGTATTTGGTTACGTCGAATGTCTATTGTATGTATATCCATTTTGATGATCGTTTTCCATGTTGAAGCTATTTGGTGTAGTTGTCTTGTGTGTCGTAATATACACCAGGTGTGTGTGTAAATTCGTTGATTGCGTACGGTTTCTGTTTGCAACCCATTTGTCCTGAGGCTGGCACTCCTTTCCTTATAGAAATATCATACTAAGAATCATTGATAATTACTTATTTTCAGTATTAAAAATACTGGATAATAAGTAATTATCAATGATTCTTAGTATGATATTTCTATAAAGGTTATCAGACTGAATGCCTTGTAAGTATATTGGGTTAGGTGTTTAGATAAATTTGATATCCTTTTTCCTTTTCTTATCGCGTTTCGCGTGGGATAAAACTGCCTCCTTCATTTCTTTGATTCTAAACTGTTTGTTTGTTTGTGTGTGTTTGCGAGTGGCTACCTTTTTAGTTGCGTTCCGCGCGTCACTAGTGTGACATGTCGCTTTCCAGGATTTCGTTTCCAATATGTCCTGCGGTAGCGTGTTTTTTTTTTTCTTTTAAAGTTTATATATTTCCGTTTACGTACAGTTTTGGTGTGGTGTTTTTACGTTTTTCTTTTATTTATTTATTTAGTGGGACTGTACATCTTGTTCGGCTTTTACTTGCCTCCTGAACGTCTCCAGTCCCCCGATGTTGCGCCTGTGATGTTATACAGTGCGGAGCCGCGTCGTTCTCCTACAGGCCATGGGGATGGAGGTATACTTGGAATAGAATTTCGGCCCTTGCCCCTGATGGGGGCTTCTCGTTCCATCCTTCGGGCCCGAATGTTACGTGGCCGTGGCAGGTGTATGCCGCAGTTTTAGGTTTTGTGAGAACAGATGTTTCTGTCTCCACAGTCGCAGTCGGGATTGAATTCGATATAGGGACAGTTTCGACAAGCTCTGTGTTTTTGTTGTGTGGTATATCTTCCTTCACTGGTGCAATCTGCTGCGCAGGTTGCAATTCTGTCGTGGCGATTTCATCCTTCGATTTTAATTCCTTGCGTTTCGTATCGCCTGTTGAGCGTCCTTTGACTTATCCTTTGACTTGCCTTTTTTCTTACTCTTTGATGTAGCCTCTGGCGCGCGTTTATTAACTTGAACATTCACCGTAATTTCTTTCTCGTCTGTTTTAACAGACGTTTTAACGTCGATGCCTTTGGCATCCGATTTGGACTGAGTAAAATAGCTGTCGTCGCTTATTGACACGTCTTCTTTAGCGAAATGTGTTTTCTCTGCTGATTGGACGAAAGTTTCCGCTATAGGTTCGTTTAGAAATTTGGATGAAGATTCTATCTTGAGTTTATCCTCTACCCCGGTTGATTTATTTTTACTCTCGACTGGTAGCTGTACTTCGACGCTAGCTTCTCCTAGTTTATCTGTATCTTGCGTACTAGACTTTGTTTTATCAGATCTTTTCTGTTTGCTTGTTTTCGTTTGACATTTCTCCGTTTCTCGCTTCTCAGTTTTTTCATCATTTGTATCGCTAATGAAAGCTTTCTTCTCACCTATCGTCTCCGGACTCTCTGGAGACATTGCCCTTTCTATTTTTAATTTAGCGTCCGCTTGACGATACTCCATTCGTTCGTTTTCAATCGACTCTTTAGCTTCAGTATCATTGCGCTCAATTTATCACTCTTATGTATGATATCAGTTTTTATTATTTCTTTAGTTTGCGATTTATTTTAGGCGACAAGACGATTTCCTTGGGCACTTCTTTAAAATCGGTCTCCTTAGTAACTGTTGTTGGCGTCTCTATAATTCTCGAAATTTCTTTGGTTATTTGTTTTGATTTCGGGACAATCACTTTTTCTGCGTTATCTAAACACGTTAAAACTTTCGTTTCATTTAAAGCTTCGCTTGAATGCACTGTCGATGACGTAAGATCGATAGTGACCTCTGTTTTTATTTTACCTTTAGAGACTTTATCTTTCTTGCGAGAATTAGCTTTACCTTTCACGTTGCCGTTTGCTTCAACAACTTTTACGCTATCGAGCACTTTTGGCTTAGGATCCTTGACTTCAGCATCAACCAACGATTTGTTGGATTCGGGAGGACTATTTTTGAGCATCTCTTTAACACTGTTTTCCAGTTTCTCCCGATTCTTATTATTACACTCGACTTCAAGCTTCAGTTCTTTCGACTTTGTTTTGCTCTTCGATGATTGTTCCTTCTTCGACGTGTCTTTATGTCTTGTTGTGCTTTCGGCTTTCGTAGTCACGCTTGGTCTCTCAATTATATTTTTCAACGGAGCCTTTTGAGTGTCCGATGATTTTGCAATTTCCGTCGAGCTGTTTTCGTCGACGATATTTATTTTCTCTTTTGTGTCATCGCTCGGAACATTCGTTTGTTGCTGAACTGTACTCTGTACGCTTTCTCCGTTACTTTCTTTTATATTTTTGCCTGCTTTGTTCTTGTGCTTAGTTTTAGTGTCAGATTTGTTATGATTAACGTGGCTATCGTCGGTAATATAAGGTTGATTTTTCAGCTCCTCTTTGATACTACCTTTCCGATCATTCTCCTCGCCTTTGGATCTCAAATCTTTCGTGTCGTTGATATCATCTTTAATTTTTATGTTATCCTTAAAAATACTTTGATCTGGTGCTTTAACCTGACTCGACAATATGTTTTGTCTGACTGGAGTGTTTTCTTTTGCTCTCGCCGCTTTTTTAGATTTTCCGGCTTTCTTGGATTTTTCGCCTGACTTGGTTTGTTTCTTGTCCGTTTCATCCTTAGATTTGTCCAAAGTCTCGATGACGGATTCTCGAGACTTGTTCTGTTCTTTAAGCTTGTCCTTCTGAGACTTCGCTTTCTGCTTATCCATGTTCTCGATTTCTTTAAGCGCTTTGTCAATTTTATCGCCGCCCGCCTTAGTGTCCTCTAATATTACGTAAGGTGTGGTTATTTCGACAGGGTTGTCGGTGGTATTAATTATTATTGCCGGACACGTATGCTCGACAGGTTCCACCAGGCAATTTCCAATAAAAATTCCCTGTAAAATTTCTTCAGCTGGGATTATTCCTATTTGGTTTATATTCATCGCGGTGCGTATTATTACTTCGCTGCGCGCGGGTAGGTTGTATGTTTGACATGGTATTAGCGGCAAACTTCGTCCGCAGATAGTCAATTTTTTTCCCGATAATCGCAATTAGCGCGGTGTTCGCGGAGGAAGTCTATTCCTAAGATTCTCCCATATTCGATTGGAAAGTCATCTCGTACCACGAACAGTTTAAATTTCCGACGCTGTTTTCCTAAGCTGACTGTAGCGGTTATTTTTCCTATAGTGTAGGCTTTATGTCCGATAATACCCGTTAATGTAAATTTTTCTGCAGTCATAGTGGTATCATCGCGCAAAGTGTGTATTTTTACGAGGCTAATGGCTGCTCCCGTATCAATGAGAAATGGTATTTTCTTACGTTGGGCCTCCTTTATGGGCAAGATTACTAGGTCAAATCCAGGGTTGGGAACGTTACTTTTTAAAAGTAACGCGTTACCGTTACCGTTACTCGAGGTAAAAAGTAACTCGTTACCGTTACTCGTTACTGATTCTAAAAAGTAACTCGTTACCGTTATTTGAAAAGTAACGATAAAAAATCGTTACTTTCCGTTACTTTTGTAAAAAAAAAGTTAAAATCGGCTTATAAAACGAATAGTAAGAGAGACAGTACATAAATTATACATATATAAAGACAAAATATAAGATATTTAAGCGGAAAGCACACATTCTTGTATAATGACATAAAACTCATTCTACATTAGTCGCAAATCGCAAGGTCGCAAAGAAATTGACTAATCATAGTCGATTGTTCTTCTTGCGATCGAAGAATAATCAATTATGATTGGTCAATTTCCTTGCGATCTTGCGATTGCGAGCCATTTTGAATTTCGACAATCTGAGGTCAGATTCCTAAGGGTTAAAGGGCGCCGCACACGAATTGACATAACAGTAACGTAAGACGTACCGTAAAAATGGACCAATTACAATCGAGTATTCACAAATGGCGACCTTACGGTTCGACGATACTCAAAGTGATTGATCAATTCTTACGGTACGTTACTGTTATATCAATTCGTGTGCGGCGTCCCTTAACCCTTTCCGGCATAGTGTACCGTATACTGGACACTTTTTTGCCCTGAGTTTTTTATATTTTTTACATAGTTTTCAACACATCTGTACAGTAAAAAGCACATTATCAGTTATGTAGAACATCAGTTGTCATTAAAAAATTTTGAAAACATTCTTATTGTTGAGGAAATGTATTTTATAAATAAACAAACTACAAAAATACTGCTTTTTTATACAAATAAATGTAATTCTGACTAACCAACAATAATTAATTAGCTGAAAATAAGGTCTAAGGAGTTTTTGAGGTCGCTGATTACGAATCCGGAGTCAAATTTTCAAAATTCAAAATGGCGGATCCAATATGACGGACGAATTTTTAAAAAATTATCAGATTTCTATGAAACTTGGTATTTAAGGGTTTCTTGGGTCGCTAATTACGAATCCGGAATCAGATTTTCAAAATTTAAAATGGCGGATCTAATATGGCGGGCGAATTTTAGAAAATTATAGTATTTGTATAAAACCTAGTATCTAGTGTTTTTTGGGTCGCTGATCAAGTTTTCAAAATTAGCATTGTTAGCTCTGGGTAACGCTAAAACGAGATTTTAGCAAGAGAATATTTTCTACCTTTTGAAAAGACTCATTTTTTACATGTTTAGCACACTACATTGGATCAAAAAATTTACTCTTGATTTTAGATATGTAATCAGCTGCCAAAAAGATCTCCGCCAACTAATTTTGAAGACCTAAAACATATTCTTTTATTTCTTGGTCTTCTGTATTGGATCAAACATTTTGAATTTTGAAAATTTGATATTTGATTCGTAATTAACGACCCTAGAAACCGTCGAGTAATGATTTTCATGATATTTTATCCACTTTTTAACATGTTTGTCCACCATTTTGGATCCGTCATTTTGAATTTCGACAATCTGAGATCAGATTCATAATCAGCGAACCAAAACATGCTAGATACTAGGTTTCATACAAATACTATAATTTTCTAAAATTCGTCCGCCATATTGGATCCGCCATTTTAAATTTTGAAAATCTGGCTTCGGATTCGTAATCAGCGATTACCAAAAACCCCTAAAGGTACATTTATCTGTGAAATTAATTTGATAGAGAAATGTATGTCGCAAAGAGTTAAGCGTGGTCTACAATGAGAACTTAAGACATAAAATTTAAGCTTTAAGTCCTAAGCTGTAAGAAGTTGACCAATCACAGTCAATTATAAAAAAAATAATTGACTGTTACTGATCAATTTCTTATGGCTTAGAGTTTAAAGCTTAAATTTTGGGAGCGGTGCACTTGGACACGGTGCATTTGGACACAGCCAATCACAGCACCGTGTGATTAAAGATATTTGTAGGGTCCCTTGGAACAGCGACTTGTGATTGGACTGTGTCCAATTGCCCCGTGTCCAACTGATATACACCCTAAATTTTAAGACTTAAGTTCTTATTGTAGATCACGCTTTAGAGGCTTTCTACAATAAGCAATAAGTTTTAAGTTGCAATAAAATTGACCAATTACAGTGGATTATTCTTCTAATAGTCGACTATGATTAATCAATTTTGTTATGACTTAAGATTTATTACTTATTGTAGAATGGGCTTTACGAAAAGCATATTAATTGTTTATCGTGTGCAAACTTTCGTCGCGTGGCAAGTGTTGCCGTGTTCTGTGTATAAAAGTCACTATAGTAAAAAGATAACGATACAAGTAACGATGAATTTCGTTACTCGTTACTAAAGAAAATGTAACGCCGTTACTTTTTCGTTACTGATACAAAAAAGTAACGGCGTTACCAAATCCATACAAAAAAAAAGTAACGAAATAGTAACGTCGTTACAAGTAACGCGTTACTTCCCAACCCTGGTCAAATCCGACGCGGCTATACAAATTTCGTCGGATCTGATTTACGCGGGAGTCGCGCACGCGACTTTGCTCCTTTTTGTTTCTTTTCTCTTGATCATTGTTGAATCTGGCGCTCCCGTTTCCGCGAGATGTCGATGGTTTATTTGTATCTAGCGCGGTGATAGTCACTGGGCGCGAGTGTCTTCGGCGGTCGCTCGCGGTGTCCGGTGTCCTGGTAGGCTTCCCGTGTAGATGCCAACAGTCATCACAAGTGTGTCCGTTTTTCTTGCAGTGCAAGTAATGCTTATCCGTAGAGTTTATGCGAGTCCGCGTTTCGGTAATAGAAACCGATTCGCATATCGGCTTGACCGACATTCATGTCCGTAGTGTCCTAATTTTCCACATTTGGAGCAGTTGGTGATTCTATCATTCTTTGCGTATGTTAAAGGTTTTCGTCTTACGGGGGGTTTTACGCTTCCCTGCACCCGTTCTTCTGAGCTGGCGGCGGAAATCGTCTCGTGCAAAGTATTATAATTTCGTGCTCATACCACCGTTCTTATGTCATCACGTAAACCTATCTGATAATTTTGGAGAGCCTGTGCTTGAATCGTTTCTAGTATTGTTCGTTTCTGGTCGTTTATGTGTTTTCGTTCGTCCACTAGCGTCTGATAAAGTGGCATCGCAAGTTTGTTAACTCGCATGCCATATGCTTGTGCGCTTTCTCCTTTTTGTTGTTTCAGCAAATTGAAATCTAACTGTAAATGGGTTATACTCTTTTGCGTCGAATAACAAATCTCTACCCTTATAGAAATATCATACTAAGAATCATTGATAATTACTTATTATCCAGTATTTTTAATATTGAAAATAAGTAATTATCAATGAGTAAGTAGGGTAGGCGGGTTCTAACCCATGGTCCTCTGAGGGGGGTGAGGGGCGGGGGGATACCACGGGCGGGGAGTACGACGTCACAGGAGGGGGGTATGACGTCGGGGGGTATGACGTCAGAGGGAGGATTGCATCACCGGGAGGGGTATGACGTCACCGCGGAGGGGGGTTATCATCGGTCGGTAATTGGAGGGGGCATACCGATGTTACCGGCGGTCGGTAATTTTTACCGATATTATATAACATTTAATTACATAATTTTTACCAACATATAATTACACAATACCGATAATACCGACGATCGGTAATTTATTAACGATATTATATACCAACATTTAATTTTTTTACCAATATTTAATTTTTTACCAACATATATTTACATAATTTTTACCAGCATATTTACATAATACCAACGATCGGTAATTTATTACCGATATTATATACCAACATTTAATGGGAGCGGTGCACTTAGACACGGTGCATTTGGACACAGCCAATCACAGCACTGTGTGATTAGAGACATTTGTAGGGTCCCTTGGAACAGCAACTTGTGATTGGACTGTGTCCAATTACCCCGTGTCCAACTGATATACACCCACATTTAATTACTTAATTTTTATCAGCACATATATATTTTTACATAATTTTTACTGTCATATTTACATAATATCGATGATCGGTAATTACCAATATTATCTAATTTTTTCTATCTGCTTTCGATAGATCATTTTACCGATCTGCGGCAGTTTCCGCGGCGGATTTTGCGGCGGTTTTGCGCCGCCCGCGCCATCCGCGCCGCCCGCACCATCCGCGCCGCCCGCGCCGTCCGCGCCGCCCGCGCCTGCGTATTTCGCAGCGTGATTTTTTTAGTCACAGCTGCAAACTCTAATATTCTGCAAACATATGCATTCGACAATTAGATGCGCAAGAACTAGAATGTGACACATGATATTCTTATTACTAATGAGCACGTACACTGTGTCCCCGCGACAAGATTTTGCAAGCGATGTATGCATTCGACAATTAGATGCGCAAGAAAAAGAATGCGACACATGATATTCTTATTACTAATGAGCACGTACACTGTGTCCCCGCGACAAGATTTTGCATGTTATACATCATGGATAATATGTTACGTAAAAATGGGAATGAAACGGTAAAGAAACCGTAAAGAACGGCAATGAAACGGTAAAGAAACGGTAATATAGAACGGTAAAAAAACGGTGAAAACGGGAATGAAACGGTAATAAAACGGTAAAGAAACGGTAATATAGAACGGTAAAAAAACGGTGAAAACGGGAATGAAACGGTAATAAAACGGTAAAGAAACGGTAATATAGAACGGTAAAAAAACGGTGAAAACGGGAATGAAACGGTAATAAAACGGTAAAGAAACGGTAATGAAATGGTAAAGAAACGGTAAAGAAACGTTAAAAAACGGTAATAAAACGGTAATAAAACGGTAAAGAACGGTAATAAAACGGTAAAAAACGGTAAAGAAATGGTGATGAAACGGTCAAAAACGGTAAAAACAGTAAAGAAATGGTAAAGAACGGTAAAAAAACGGTAATGAAATGGTAAAGAAACGTTAAAAAACGGTAAAGATTGGCAATGAAACAGTAAAAAAAAAAACGGTAAAGAAACGGTAATGAAACGGTCAAAAACGGTAAGAAACGGGTAAAGAACGGTAAAAACGGTAATGAAACGGTAAAGAAACAGTAGAGAAACGGTAAAAAAACGGAAAAGAAACAGGAAAGAACGGTAAAAACGGAAAAGAAACGGTAATGAAACGGTAAAGAAACGGTAAAAACGGTAATGAAACTGTAAAGAACGGTAAAAAACGGTAATGAAACGGTAAAGAACGGTAAAAAAAA
>NW_022639520.1:249885-250238 GCF_010583005.1 Odontomachus brunneus | reverse complement strand
CTCACCTAATTTTCATCTACATCTACTGTACAAATACATTTGACCAAATCATTCAACCAATCTCTGATATGGCGCCGT
Organism: Odontomachus brunneus; assembly: GCF_010583005.1. Classification (NCBI taxonomy): domain Eukaryota; kingdom Metazoa; phylum Arthropoda; class Insecta; order Hymenoptera; family Formicidae; genus Odontomachus; species Odontomachus brunneus. Next base: position 250,160 of record NW_022639520.1, on the reverse strand, counting down.
AGATAACCGATCGAATACTCATATATCGATTGAGTGTTTCGCGCCATACTGCATCATCGAAAAAATCGATTTTCGATATTTATATCAAAAAATGCAGTCCAAAAGTATTTATGTAAGATCTCTCTCTTTTATGCATTACAATACAGCATTTTTGTGCTGACATATCGATTTGCAGTCGACAGTTAGATGCGCAGAAAATGTGAAACATGATATTATTATTACAAATGAACACGTGCGACAGTAAGATTCGCAGAAAAATGTGAAACAAGATACTA
>NW_022639520.1:249658-249875 GCF_010583005.1 Odontomachus brunneus | reverse complement strand
AGAAACGGTAAAAAAACGGAAAAGAAACAGGAAAGAACGGTAAAAACGGAAAAGAAACGGTAATGAAACGGTAAAGAAACGGTAAAAACGGTAATGAAACTGTAAAGAACGGTAAAAAACGGTAATGAAACGGTAAAGAACGGTAAAAAAAACGGTAAAGAACAGTAAAAAACAGAAAAAAAACGGTAATAAAATATTCTGCAAACGTATGCATTCA
>NW_022639520.1:248679-249648 GCF_010583005.1 Odontomachus brunneus | reverse complement strand
TAGAGAGAGATGGAGATATACTGATGATATATAAGTTCAGAGTCGTACTACACCAATATGCAGAGCAGCATTTGTAAATCTAGTGTGCACTTTGTAAAAGAAATGGAAGATTTTGCGCAAATCGAACGAGAATTGCGGGAGCAGTTGGCTCGACTGAGTTCGCGAGACGAATACGACGCGTGGGTACAAAAGTGTGACGAGTGCCTCGAGTTGTTGGAAGAACATAGTCGGGCTAAACGACCGCGATTATCGATCGGTATTAGACAGTCATTGATTGCTCGAATCGCGCAACTCGAGGGGTTAAAAAATACGTTGCGCACACGATTCATTCACGCGGGTGCAGGACACAGTACGAGAGATGCAGGACTCGTTTGGCGCGAGGTCGATACCGCGTTCGATAACCGCATACTAACCGGAATTGTCATCAACGCGAACCACATCGAACCTCGCCAATTTCTCGAGGATGCAAAGAATATGGTGCTCGAGCACATACGGGATGCAATGGAGAGACACGTAAACGTGAAAGTGAACACTGTGTTTAACGGTGAGTTCGTCGCGGGTGAAAAACGTGCGGTAAAGAGCATCGCTACCAAAAATTGTGAACTCTTTTCCACATCCAACTTAGAGGATTGGTACGAGCGACGCATCGTCGAGCCCACATTAGCATCGTTGGAGGAATTCCAGGAACGCGATAGCGGGTGGGCATTATCGCGAATACTCAATCTTACAATCAATGTGAACAAATACAATCCGTTGCACGCGGGATGTCACTTTGAGTTACCGCGTGTGATACAACTGAAGCGGGCTGTGATCAATGGCAAATCTCCGGACAATGCGTGGGCAATAGTTGCGGCTCTGTATCCAGCCGAAAGATACGCAGATCGTGCATCATTGTATCCCCATTACAAGAACATGCTCAATCTTCAAGGCATTGAGTTCCCCATGAAAATTAATCAAATTACAAGATTT
>NW_022639520.1:248035-248177 GCF_010583005.1 Odontomachus brunneus | reverse complement strand
TGTCGAAAGAACAGTGGGCGACATTTCATAACGCAACACAATGTCACGTGTGTGAGAAACCATTCACAGCAGAGGATACACGCGTACGCGATCATTGCCAATTCACCGGTCGCTACCGAGGTCCAGCGCATTCAAATTGCAA
>NW_022639520.1:247076-247661 GCF_010583005.1 Odontomachus brunneus | reverse complement strand
CCGCGACAGCTGCATCACAAGTTATGGACTCGATCCCGCGCATTATTATACTCTGCCTGGATTTACGTGGGATGCAATGTTGAAACATACCGGCATAAATTTCGAACTGCTCACCGATATTGATATGATCATGTTCATCGAACGCGGTATACGAGGTGGCCTGAGTCAATGTTCGGGTAGATACGCACACGCCAATAACAAATACATGCAGTCTTACAACCCGTCGAAAACATCGTCGTACTTAATGTACTTTGAGTTTGTTGTAAACAATTTGTATGGATGGGCAATGTGTCAACCATTGCCTTACGCCGAGTTTCGATGGATCGACAACGTGTCAAACTTTGACGTATTCTCAGTCGCTGACGATTCGCCCACAGGATACATTCTCGAGGTCGACTTGGAGTATCCGCAAAATTTGCACGATGTGCACACTGACCTACCGTTTTGTCCTATGCGCGATAAGCCACCCGGCAAGCGTCAGGAGAAACTTCTCGCGACGTTATACGATAAGCAGCGTTATATTATCCACTACCGCAACCTGCAGCAGTGCACGCGCCACGGTCTTCGTATTACAAAGATTCACCG
>NW_022639520.1:246892-247066 GCF_010583005.1 Odontomachus brunneus | reverse complement strand
CGAACGATATCTTTCGATGATTACGTACAGTGTTTGCGAGAGAAGATCGAAACGACTCGTCGTCAATCGTGCATACGATCAAAATTGCATGAAGTGTACACAGTGTCTGAGACGAAAATTGCTCTAAGTCCGTACGATAACAAACGGTATATCGTACCTGATTCGATTGAAACA
>NW_022639520.1:246784-246882 GCF_010583005.1 Odontomachus brunneus | reverse complement strand
ATATTCGAAATCATGTCGATGTAAAACTAGTAACACATTGGGACGGTAGATACGGTGAAGAGGCAATGATCGCAAAACCAAATTTTCACAGTAGACGT
>NW_022639520.1:246062-246494 GCF_010583005.1 Odontomachus brunneus | reverse complement strand
GTTTAATGAAAGATGAAAACAACGGTGCGATCATGACGGAATTTATCGGACTTAGGGCAAAGATGTACGCTTTGCGAGTGGATGGCAAGAAAGACACTAAAAAGGTCAAAGGTGTCAAGAGTAATGTTGTAGCACGAACGATATTTTTCGATGATTACGTACAGTGTTTGCGAGAGGAGATCGAAACGACTCGTCGTCAATCGTGCATACGATCAAAATTGCATGAAGTGTACACAGTGTCTGAGACGAAAATTGCTCTAAGTCCGTACGATGACAAACGGTATATCGTACCCGATTCGACTGAAACGTTACCATGGGGGCATTATAAAATACCATTATAAATAGAATATAAATCGTATATTTTAAATAGAATATATTTTATGTATTACATATGTATAATAATTTTATGTGTAAATAGAATATAATTTATGT
>NW_022639520.1:245425-245820 GCF_010583005.1 Odontomachus brunneus | reverse complement strand
CGCACCGGATCGCCCACTTTGAATCTCGCTGGAGCTGCAATCTTTACGTTGCTGTAGACTGTATCGAGGAGTTTTTTAGCGATCGTAGAGGTCACATCGACAGGACGCATACCGATGGTCCGGTGTTTGTGCCCGTTGTACTGCGACACGAGATGTGGTAGCGAGTCGATCCATCTGTAGGTTCCTTGTAATGTAAACATTTTCCACATGTCATTCTTCAGCGTACGATTGAATCGTTCCACGACGGAAGCCTTCATAACTGAATACGTCGAATAAAGATTGATGTTGTGTTTCTTCGCGAGTCTCTGCACATCGGTATTGTAAAATTCCTTCCCCCGGTCTGTTTGCAAATTTGTTAGACATCTTCCGCAGTCTCGAATTATCTTACCGAACGC
>NW_022639520.1:240828-245002 GCF_010583005.1 Odontomachus brunneus | reverse complement strand
GCGCATCATCGATGTGCGATTCAATTTATAACAAGGCCCGCCTCGCGAAGTTCCTCGATAATGGATAAAATTTCATTACCGTGAGCGTTATTGCCAGCTTGTCGAGAGGCTTCCAGCAATCGCAGACGATTCACCAGCTCGTTGGGATCGTCCCAGTGAACATAGTCGATCGTATTATCATTCAATATCATGGTACGCTGTGTGGCTAAACCTCTGCCCGCCATGTTGATCGATATACCAATCATTAGGGGGCAATTATGTTTTTGTATTTGTATCCCCTGTTACTCAATACGGGTTGTAGCGCATTGTGATTGCGTCTGTGAGCATTCGTCGCCAGTAATATACTTTTGTATTTTTGTTTATCGGCCTCCGTGTAGACGGCATCGTCGGGAATTCTCTTGAAAATCAGCTCGTATAGACCAGATGTTCCAGCGTACTGTACACCACCAATGATTATATTATCGTCGATATCCACGTCGAAACTTTTATCGCCGAGCTTCGTTCCATCACTGCTGAAATACACACCGTACACGTAGTCTATGGTAATATGTTTGTCGTTGCTTAAGACTGCTCCCATGTATTTTTGCTCCAGTGGACCAAAATGAGTGCGCAAGGTTTCCTGCCCCTTGGACGTTTGCAGCTCACGTCTAATCGATGTTACGAGTGAATCACCAGTGGTCTCGAAAACATCTTCATTATTGGTGGTCAGAGTAGCGCGTGGCGAAGGCATTTCGCGCAATTGTGTATGATGCAAGTTGTCTGTGGAGATTATCGTAGGAGAATCCGTCGTGACGTTTGATTTTCTCCGCTTCTGGTAGATCGGTGTAGAGGCGACAAGTAAGCGTTTGGCTCTGCGCTTTGGTTTCTTCTCATCGATCGATAATGCATTATTTCCCAGTATGGTCGATGCGTCAGGTTTCACATGAGTTGTATGTTCCACAACCTGTCTCAGAGGCTCGATAACAGGTCGAAAGTGTCTTTTCAACGCAGTATCTTCCTCTATCTTACCGGTTTTCAAAGCACGATATTTCTTACGAATCGATTCGCTCATTTTCGCAATTTCCTTCGCCATCTTCTCACCATCTTTAATCTCTGAGTCGCTAATCTCTGTGTAATCTGACATCACCATTACGATGTTTCCTCGTTGACGCACAAACGACAAATGGTTACGTTACGGTATTGCAAAATCGTTAAATCCTCGCCGATATCGTCCATTGGTCATAGAACTGTCCTTGTCTATTACTACGAAACCATATTTTTGCTGCCAACATTCGCGACACAGCGCACAAAAATCTTCGTATGTTATATCAGTGTTCACGTGAACTTTGTACACGTGTTTCAGATTGGTACCATCCTGCTTAAAAAGAATCAGCAGTTTCGCATTATCCCGTATAAGATGCTTAGGTATCTTTGCATACGTCTGACAGAGATAGAAACAGTCGACGTTCGAGTGACGACCCATAGCAAAGTATTCTCTTATCGTATCTTGTTTGTCACACTCCACGTCATCAAAAACAAAAATGGAATTTGGCAGCGCTTCGTTCGGCGGAACGACATCGATGTTATCGGAAAATGTAAAAAAGCCAATTTCATCTATCGAAGCAAACAAATTCTCCAAGTAACGATATTTCGGCTGTTGCAGTGATTTCGAGTACACGTACAGATTCTCGAATCGCAAACCGTGTGGGCTCTCCAGCAGGCTCACCAACACATTCGTCTTACCACAATTCGAGGGGCCACATACGATACCGCGTATGGTAATCGGTAGCAAGTGGACGTGCTTACGTATGATATTTTCGGACGCTACTCGCATTCTTTCATCGAAATTTTTCGCGCGTATCGGTATCGGTTGTCGTATGAACCTCATGTCGCTTCAAAATGCTTCATTGGCACGCGGCAACTATTTATAGGAGGGCGCCGAATCGAATCCGTTCAGTCTCCAAAATATTTCTCCTACTGTTGGATGTTCATGATATTCGAGACCTAACCTCCGAACAGTTGAAATATATACCAAAGATTGTTCTATTGCGCGAGTTTTCGAAGCACATTGACGTTTTGTGGGACAGAATCCCGAAACATATAAGAGCCGACCCGGAGGTTCGACAGTATCGTCGGTGCCTGGAACATTATAATTGTCCGTGGCAGCAAACGCACATCGACGGTCCAGCGCCGTTGATTAGAGACTGTGGTGAATGTCAGCGTCGTTGAAAACAGTAAAAATCGGCACGGGAGGAGATGCACACACGCGACCGTGTCCGTGAACGAGAGGTAGTTCGGCCAGCTTGGAACATTAGACAAGCGCGAACGTATCACCTATTGTCTTTTTTTCGCTGGATCTACGGGCAGTATGTTCAGTTGGCACAGCGTCTTTCGTATTAGATTGTACGTATTTAATTGTTGGTATTTAATTGAGATTCACAAGTGTAAGAAACTCGTGTAAGACCCGAGTGTAAGACACTTAATAATATCAGCCTATTTCTTAGCTATTCGTCCTATTACTTTCAGCTTACAAAAGTGTATCTCGCAGCAAATGCATTTTAGCTGTTGCAATTAACTCTTAGCAGTGACGATAAAGTTCTGACTACCCACCGAAATTTAGCTGTTCTCACTAAGTCCTTTTTCTGCGTATGGCGCTAAAGTAACTTTCAACATCTATAACTCAAAAAGTACTTAGTACAAAAATGCTTACTTGTAGTAATTTGAAAAGGTCTCGAACTAAGCTACAAGAATATGCAATTAAAACGAGGGAGTCTCATTTCAGATTTTTATGCTGACCTTGATAAAGCTTCTCAAGGTCATTACAAGGTTTACAAAATATCAGCATCATTTGTGGTTTTTAATTTCCTATAACTTTTATATGAAATATTTTTTTCAAAAATATCGGCAACGGTCTGTTAAATCCTGCCATTAACGCGCTTCCTATCGAACTGCATATTCCCGGCTACCAGTTTTGCGGGCCGGGTACACGCTTGCGGACACGATTGGCCAGAGGTGATCGGGATATCAATCCGCTAGATGCGGCGTGTCGCGAGCACGATATCGCATATTCTCGAAGCAACGATCTCGTCGAACGTCACGCGGCAGATAACTTACTCGCTGACAAGGCGCGAGAACGTATAGTCGCGAGAGATTCCACTCTCGGTGAGAGAGCTGCCGCTACAGCTGTTTGGGCAGCTATGAAGGCTAAGACAAAAATCGGAATGGGCATGAAAAAGAAGCGAAGCGCGTCGAAGAATGAAATATTACGAAATCGAATACTTCCAATAGCAAAACGAGGTGGAATCCTACCTATTCTCCCGCTGCTGGATCGCTAGTTGGTGGAGCGGCGGGGATCGCAAAGGCTGTAAACGATACCAAGGCTGCGCAACGTCAGCTGCAGGAGATGCAACGTCATAATCGCAGCATGGAAGGTCGTGGAATTTATCTCGCACCATACAAACAAGAAAAAGGTGCCATGAGAGAGGAAAAAAAAACGTCGAAAAAATACTAAAAATGCCTACGGGCGCCACCACCAATGTACAATTGGAACAATTGGCGAAACGTATGCGTATTCCGTTCTTCAGGGGCGTTTTCATGCGCAACGTACTGCCTACATCGCCGCGCGTAAACGAGAGCGGAATTGTAAATTTGGATGACATCGAGGGGCCCGGTACTCATTGGGTAGCGTACGCGAAAAGAGGCGATCGCGTGATATATTTCAATAGTTTTGGTATTCTTCGACTACGCAGCGAATTGGTGCGATAGCTCGAGAATAATACGATTGAGTACAATCGTACGTCCCACAGTGGGACGAAACCACCAATTCTGTGGACATCGATAAATTGTATCTAAAATATGCGTTTTTGGAAAAAATGTTTCATATAAAAGTTATAGTAAATTAAGAACCACAAATGATGCTGATATTTTTTAACCTTGTGATGACCTTGAAAAGCGTTATCAAGGTCAGCATAAAAATCTGAAATGAGATTCCCTCGTTTTAATTGCATATTCTTGTAGCTTACTTTCAGACCTTTTCAAAACACTATAATTAAGTATTTTTTCATAAAGTACTTTTCGAGTTGTAAAGGTTGAAAGTTGCTATACCGCCAGTATTAGCACTACCTAAGGTGTACCGCGTGGAGATTGCCTGGTCGGATTTACACCTGTAATGCCTCATGTGTTATTGTATCTTTTG
>NW_022639520.1:234746-235406 GCF_010583005.1 Odontomachus brunneus | reverse complement strand
ATACTTTAATTATTGTGTCCCGCTCAATACATTGCTAGGCTTTTGTGAGGATTACAAACGGATCGTAATCAACGCTCGTCACGAATTGATCTTGATACGTTTACGCAACGACTACAATTGCGTGGTGGGACATGCAAATTCTGACCCAAAGATTGATTTGTTCAAAATACAATGGCGAATGCCTCACGTTATGCTGAAATATGTGAACAGGCTGTCTATGCTGCGAACTCTGGAAAGCGGTCGATATTTGAGCATGAGTTTTCGCTCGTGAGATTTGTACGAATTTCCACTCCTACAGAGCATGACCAAGCATTCGTGGGCTGTCAAGACGGCGACTCAGCTGGAGAAGCCGCGTTACGTCATCTTTGCTCTGCAGACTGGTCGAAAGAATTCTCTCACTGGTAATGTTGTCATATTCGACCACTGTAAGCTGACTAAAACGTGAAACTCTATCTCAACTCGGAATTTTATCCGTACGACGATATGAATTTGGATTTCGATAAACAGAGATATGCCGTTCTGTACGATATGTATGCACGTTTCCGCAAATCATTTTACGGATGTGACAACGGCAATGTGTTGTTTGATTTCATACAATTTCTTACTCGTTATCCTTGTGTGGTCATTGATTGCTCGCGACAAAACGAATCCATCAAGAGC
>NW_022639520.1:232135-234736 GCF_010583005.1 Odontomachus brunneus | reverse complement strand
GGAGGTTCTTTGCCTTCACTTACCGCAAGCATAATTGGGTTAGATGAAACGATTATACGAAAATTTGCGATTCTTCTTCAAGTCATTGCATCTGGTCAAGAAATTGATGTTGAGAAATTTACAAAAATCAATTTGCAAAAACACTAGCGGAACTTCTCGTTCAAAATTATCCTTGGTATTATATGCCAGTTACAGTCCATAAAATTTTGATTCACGATGCTGCAATAATACAACATAGTTTGGTTCCAATAGGACAATTGTCGGAAAAAGTGGTAGAAGCGAGGCGTAAAGAATTTAAACAATTTCGTAAGGAAAATACGCGAAAGAGTAATAGGACATTAAGTAATGAGGATATTCTACATTCCCTCCTGATTTCTTCTGATCCATATATTACGAGTCTCAGACCGCAATTATCTAAATCAATGAAAAAGGAATTGTTTCCAGAAGTAATTGAATTGTTGAAAATAAGGGATGATAAAACCGATGAAAATATAAATATGAGCAATTCTGAAGATTAATAATCCGAATAACAGAACTATATATAAAAGTACTTTTATAATCCGAGTGCGATTGCGAGCGCGAACACACACACACACACACACACACTTACACATACAGATACACATAACACAAAAGAGGTGTAAATCCGATTAGGCAACCTCTACGCGGTACACCTTGGGCAGTGCTAATACTGGCGGTACAGCAACATTCAACCTTTATAACTCAAAAAGTACTTCATGAAAAAATACTTAATTATAGTGTTTTGAAAAGGTCTGAAAGTAACCTACAAGAATATGCAATTAAAACGAGGGAGTCTCATTTCAAATTATTATGCTGACCTTGATAAAGCTTCTCAAGGTCATCACAAGGTTTAAAAAATATCAGCATCATTTGTGGTTCTTAATTTCCTATAACTTTTATATGAAATATTTTTCTCAAAAATATATATTTTATAAACAATTTATGGAAGTCTATAGAATTGATGGTTTTGATCCACTTTATCATATGCAGAACAAAAAGTCGCAAAAGGTCGCAGCTGAAACCTGTAAAAATTGTTAATATATAGAAGGTTTTTTAATATCCTGTATGGTAGATCTTGTATATATTTGAACTTTTTTTTTAATCACTCAATTAATAAAAATGAGTTACAATTTCGTTTGGCTAATAGTAGAAAAAACGATGTAAACAATAATAAAATCTGGCAATACAGATACTCATAACACAAAAGATACAATAACACATGAGGCATTACAGGTGTAAATCCGACCAGGCAATCTCCACGCGGTACAGCTTAAGTAGTGCTAATACTGGCGTTATAGCAACTTTCAACCTTTACAACTCGAAATGTACTTTATGAAAAAATACTTAATTATAGTGTTTTGAAAAGGTCTGAAAGTAAGCTACAAGAATATGCAATTAAAACGAGGGAATCTCATTTCAGATTTTTATGCTGACCTTGATAACGCTTTTCAAGGTCATCACAAGGTTAAAAAATATCAGCATCATTTGTGGTTCTTAATTTACTATAACTTTTATATGAAACATTTTTTCCAAAAACGCATATTTTAGATACAATTTATCGATGTCCACAGAATTGGTGGTTTCGTCCCACTGTGCGTCCTATCAACGTTACGATCAAAGCATTTGCGGACAACTGTGTCTACGTTTCCTGCAGACAGTTAACAGCCGATTTAAGGCCCAACGATCGGTATCCAGTAATCGTTTTGGTCTCTGACGAAGATGTCGCTGACATTTACACTCACCAGCAAGAGTAGCACTCTCACGAGAAGCTACTTTCCAGCCATAGATCTGAACGATGGCGATTACGAACTCGGTTTGACAGCCTTTGAAACATATAACACGATACCAAATGTAAATGCGTCGAATAATAAATTTTACTTTGATGAGGACGACAAGGAAATTATAATTCCTGAGGGATCGTACGAATTGTATGCCATGGTACCTGAAACGTGCGATGTTGGAAACTATCAAACCGATCATTACCAATGATGATGATGATGATGATGATCTCATAGTTATTCGCGCCAATGAGAATACAATGAAGTGTGAGATCAAGTGTGTTCACCGGATCAACTTTAACAAACCAAATACCATTGCATCGCTCCTAGGATTTTCTTCAGATCGCATTCTACAGCCGCGACAATGGCACGAATCGAACGTGACAATTAAGGATATGAATATTATTCGCATAGAATGTAATGTGACCACCGGTGCGTACAGCAACGACAAATGTGTGCATACCATACACGAGTTTTCGCTTAATGTACCACCAGGATATAAAATATCGGAAACGCCAGCACAGATCATTTATCTTCCGATCTTTGCACGGAGCGTATCGGATTTGACGATACGTGTTGTGGATCGGCCGATTGCTTGATTTCCGCGGAGAAGAGATAATCGTCAGGTTGCATGTGCGGTGGCGGCGACAATAGGACACCAAAGATGCTCGTATTAAACGAAGCGAGTCAGACTAAATACGTGAGCGACATTTTTTCCACCAAGAGGACGATTATAAACAAAAAAAATAAGTAACTTAGCGCAGCCAACATTGCATTTTTAAGATCTTTGGGATTCATTGTG
>NW_022639520.1:231484-232125 GCF_010583005.1 Odontomachus brunneus | reverse complement strand
TGGCGGCGACAATAGGACACCAAAGATGCTCGTATTAAACGAAGCGAGTCAGACTAAATACGTGAGCGACATTTTTTCCACCAAGAGGACGATTATAAACAAAAAAAATAAGTAACTTAGCGCAGCCAACATTGCATTTTTAAGATCTTTGGGATTCATTGTGCGAAAAAATACGTGAAGATGGTCGACATTTTGAACATTGGCGGTGAGCCGATCTTTAACGATTGCATCGTCAAGATCGAGACTCACACGTACAATCCATACGCCAATACATCTTTTGGACACAGTGACGAGATACGAATACCGATACAACAGCAGGATTTGTACACGTTGCCATGTGAGAGTTTTCTCTACATCGAGGGAAAGTTTGTGCAAACGAGAATAGAAGGCGATAACCATGCGGTTGAGATGTTGACAAATAATTGTGCGGCCTTTCTGTTCAATGAAATCCGGTACGAACTCAATGGTGTGGAGGTTGACCGCTGCAGAAACGTTGGAGTAACGAGCACGCTCAAACACTATGTATCGCTAACTCGTGACAAAAATTTACTGTTGAAGAACGCTAGTTGGGATCTCTCGAGGAACATGTTTGCGGGATACTTTAATTATTGTGTCCCGCTCAATACATTGCTAGGCTTTTG
>NW_022639520.1:231071-231474 GCF_010583005.1 Odontomachus brunneus | reverse complement strand
TGTTACGGTAACCGTTCTTTTTACCGTCATTTACTGGTTTTTACTGGCATAAGTGTATTGTAATAATATGGATTTGGGGGAGGGGGATAAATTTTGATTATTAATTATAACATTGTACATCTTTTATTTTATAATACTTAATAATACATAATAATACATAATAATAGTAATTATTATTATAATTTTATTTATAATTATTACGCTAGTTTAATTTATTATAATTATGCCTTCTTCTTCGCTGTCGGCGATATCAATTACTTCTATATTATCCTCCTCCTCATCAGAGTCGGCGATATCGATGTCGTCATCCTCTTCATCAAATGAGGATATATCGATGACTTCTATATTTTCTAAAATCAAATTTAAAAATTAATTTTAACGCTTTTCTGCACAGAAAAAATCG
>NW_022639520.1:230894-231061 GCF_010583005.1 Odontomachus brunneus | reverse complement strand
AACTCGTGACAAAAATTTACTGTTGAAGAACGCTAGTTGGGATCTCTCGAGGAACATGTTTGCGGGATACTTTAATTATTGTGTCCCGCTCAATACATTGCTAGGCTTTTGTGAGGATTACAAACGGATCGTAATCAACGCTCGTCACGAATTGATCTTGATACGTT
>NW_022639520.1:227822-230884 GCF_010583005.1 Odontomachus brunneus | reverse complement strand
ACCTTCTAAAATCAAAGATTTTAATTTAAAGATTAATTTTAGGGTTTATGTTCTATACAGAAACATGAAATTTGCATGTAAACTTACGTATAATTTGTCCCAACCACCGCTCCGGGTTTATGCGGTCTTCCTCGAACATTGCTAAAATTGAAATAATTATTATTTAAAAATTTAAAAACCTGGATTATTATACAATCAAATTTTAAAAACTTACGTGGGGGGCTTTGTTGTAACAAAACTTCCTCTTCCTCCCCATATATGGGTCTTCTAAATTCAATATTGTACAACATTTTTTCTCTCTCGTCGATTTAGACTTGGACTATTTGTCGATGACTTCTGGGTGACTTTTATATGGTCTATCGCTATCTCTTTCTAACATACATGTCTCGTTAGGAGAGGGTTGCTCTAACAAATGTGCAAAATCAGCACAGCCTAACGTGCTCCTTAATAGTATCATCATATGTCGCACATGCAGTCAACCACATCCTCACATTGATGTATCAGCACAAAAAATATTGCATTGTAATGCTTAAGATTGCACTGAGAATTTCTCAATTTATCGTTCAATTAGTCAATTAATGTGCGGACATGTATATCAGATCCGGCTCACTATACAGACACCGTTGACATTGTCGTATTTCATCGGTGTAAACCATAGATTCATTACATTCATCGTCCTAATTGATTTCATCTATTTTTGGCCACTGTAAACTGTCTCGATAGCACATACAAAGTTTGAGTTTATCGTGTCGCTCTATCATCAAAATTGGCATATCAGCATTCCACAAATCATATAAATGTATGTTATGAAACAACACTATATGTGTAAACTTGCCACTACCTGCCGGAATTTTTATATAGAAATTTTGAAGGTTAAAGTTATTCAGCACTCTGATGTCTGGATGCATTATAAGCTCATTCAATTTAGTGGTTATTTCACTTGCATTCTCAGTCGTGATCCTACGTGCATCATCCACTATCTGATTGATGTGCTCCTGCACTAAGTCACGGAGCCAACATTTTTGAGAGTAAAACCTGAGAACTTCAACATTTTCTTTCACACCGCGTTTGTTTATTCACCGCAAACCAAGTTCTCCGTCACGCAAAAACTGCACCATCGACATCCTTCTTGATTTTTCCTCCATTTTAGCCGTTCAATTTGTTACTTGTGTCCCGTATCTGTTGCTGCTTGGGTCTCGACTGAACTATGCACTGTTGAAACACTCTTAATTTTATATGTTTTAAAATGTGCAAAATATGTATACTTCTATGACCTTTGTAATAATATCTTGTTTCACATTTTTCTGCGCATCTTACTGTCCACCACAAATCGAAACGACAGCACTTAAATGCTACATTGTGACGCATAAGAGAGAGATCTTACATGAATACTTTTGGACTGCACTTTTGATATAAATATTGGAATACACCGTTTCGGTAATCATTTTTATGATTTTTGGTAGCCGTTATCGTTTCATTACCGTTTCTTTTCCGTTTTTTATTGTTCTTTACTGTTTCATTCCCGTTATTTACCGTTTTTACCGTTCTTGACCGTTTTATTACTGTTTCTTTTCCGTTTTTTACCGTTCTTTACCGTTTTATTACTGTTTTATTGCCGTTCTTTACCGTTTCTTTACCGTTTCATTCCCGTTCTTTACCGTTTTTTACCGTTCTTTACCGTTTTATTACTGTTTTATTGCCGTTCTTTACCGTTTCTTTACCGTTTCATTCCCGTTCTTTACCGTTTTTTACCGTTCTTTACCGTTTTTTACTGTTTCTTTACCGTTTTATTACCGTTTTAATGCCGTTTTTTTACCGTTTCATTCCCGTTCTTTACCGTTCTTTACCGTTTTTTATCGTTCTTTATCGTTTCTTTACCGTTTTATTACCGTTTCATTACCGTTTCATTCCCGTTTCTTACATAACATATTATCCATGATACATAGCACGCAAACGCTTGCAAAATCTTGTCGCGGGGACACAGTGTACGTGCTCATTAGTAATAAGAATATCATGTGTCACATTCCTTTTCTTGCGCATCTAATTGTTGAATGCATACGTTTGCAGAATATTAGAGTTTACAGCTGTGAATAAAAAAAACCACGCTGCGAAATACGCGAACGGACGGCGTGGACGGCGCAAAACGGCCGCAAAATCCGCCGCAAAAACCGCCGCAAAAAAACGGCCACAAAAACCGCCGCAAAAAACGGCCGCAGGTCGGTAAAATGATCTATCAAAAGCAGATAGAAAAAATTATATAACATCGGTAATTACCGATCATCGGTATTATGTAAATATGACAGTAAAAGTTATGTAAATACGAGGTCTGTTCAAAAAGTATCGCGAATTTTGTGTTTTTTCAAAAATTATTTATTTATTCATGAATATCTATTTTGTCCCCTTCAAAGTAATCCCCATCAGATATTATACACTTGTGCCAACGTTTTTTCCAATCCTCGAAGCATTTCAAAAAATCATTTTTTGTGATCTTGTTCAGCTCCTCCTTCGATGCCGTCTTTATCTCCTCAATCGTAGCGTAGCGTCGTCCTTTCATGTGCCTCTTCCACGTCATAACCATAAACCCATGATTCGTCACCAGTTATGACCCTCTGGAGCAAATTTGGGTCGTCGCGGACAGAGTCCAACAGCTCCCTAGCAATGTTAATGCGATGCTGTTTTTGGTCGAAATTGAGCAATTTTGGTACGAATTTCGCGGCGACCCGTCTCATGCCCAAATCATTAGTAAAAATCGAATGGCACGAGCCAATCGATATGTTTAGGTCCTCAGCAACTTCTCTAACGGTGATTCGACGATTGGCCAATACTATTTTCTTCACTTCATCAATGTTTTCGTCTGTTGTTGACATGCTCGGGCGTCCGGCACGCTCTTCGTCGTTCACATCTTCTCGGCCCTCTGAGAACATTTTGTACCACCGATAAACGTTGCTTCGGTCCAAGGTAGCTTCACCATATGCCACAGTCAACATTCGGAATGCGTCCGCGCACTTAATTTTGTTTTTCACACAAAATTTGATACAGATTCTTTGATCCATTTTTTGGAA
>NW_022639520.1:224418-227812 GCF_010583005.1 Odontomachus brunneus | reverse complement strand
GTAACTTCAAACAGTTAGTTCGCTAAGTAGTACACTTAGCGAATTAACTGTTTGAAGTTACAAATTAACTAAATAAAGAACCCCGATAGTGAGAGGCAAGGGGACTCACGTAAATAAAGCACCCCGATAGTGAGAGGCAAGGGGACTCACGTAAATAAAGCACCCCAAAGGGAACAAAAAACTACCACGTCCACGCCGTTGTTCCTGGGTAGTGCTAAGAGTAGTAATTTCTATTAATTTCGGCTAAAAATTTCGTCCGCCATCTTGGTCCGCCATCTTGGATCCGCCATTTTGAATTTTGCAAATCTGACTTCAGATTCGTGATCAGCAACCCCAAAAACCCTCGTAAACTTAATTTGGTGCAAATCGGTTGACTAAAATTTTTGTCCGCCATCTTCGTCCGCCATCTTGAAAATTTTAAAACCGCCAAAGTTATATCTGAACGTAAAATTTTCCGCTTTTTCATTTTCCGGTGTCAAAAAGGGGGGTTTCCATTTAAAAAAAACCACTTCCGGTTGAAGTAACTCACTTTCGGTCAAAATCAAAAGTTGAAAGGTACGCCATTTTGGTTCCCCCTCGAAACCCTACAACTTTTATATGAAACTTTTTTCGATTCCTGGCCACACAAACGAGTTATTGGAGGTGATAGATTCAGATGACTCACCCTGTATATGTTGGTAAAAATTAAGTAATTAAATGTTGGTATATAATATCGGTAATAAATTACCGATCGTTGGTATTATGTAAATATGCTGGTAAAAATTATGTAAATATATGTTGGTAAAAAATTAAATGTTGGTGTATAATATCGGTAATTACCGATCGTTGGTACTATCGGTATTGCGTAATTATATGTTGGTAAAAATATATGTTGGTAAAAAATTATGTAATTAAATATTATATAATATCGATAAAAATTACCGACCGTCGGTAACATCGGTATGCCCCCCCAATTACCGACCGCTGATAACCCCCTCCGCGGTGACGTCATATCTCCCGCGGTGACGCATTCCCCCCCTCTGACGTCATACCCCCCCGCGGTACCCTCCGCCCCTCACCCCCCTCAGAGGACCTGGGTTAGAACCCGCCTAGCATACCTACTTCAATGATTCTTAGTATGATATTTCAATAAAGGTAGTTCTCGTCTTAATTGCTCAAAGTTCTGGATATCGCGGGTGTCAAACTCGATCATGGCTTTTCCCTTTAGTTTAGTACATAATATGGCCTCTAATAATGCGGGTTCATGTGCGGGATCTATATTCCCTTATAGAAATATCATACTAAGAATCATTGATAATTGCTTATTTTCAGTATTAAAAATACTGGATAATAGATAATTATCAATGATTTTTAGTATGATATTTCTATAAGGGTTATTTATGGCATAAGAGCTTGCATTTAAAAATTCTTGTAATCTATTCTGTGAGGAGCCGTCGAATTCCGGTATTAGGTTTCTAGTTTCCTTAAGCTGTAAATAGTTGTTCGCACGCGAGTGTCGGTTTCGCATGTTGTTTGCTGTCCGTCCGTATCTAATGTCCATATTTACTGGTTTCGCGTTAAGGTGCCTATCCGTATTAAGAGCATTTATTTGCTCGGTCATGTGACAGATCACCTTATAGAAATATTATACTAAGAATCATTGATAATTACTTATTATCCAATATTTTTAATACTGAAAATAAGTAATTATTAATGATTCTTAGTATGATATTTCTATAAGGGTCTGATGCCGTATTTGGTTAATTATTTCGAGTAGTAACTCGTCGCGGCTGGGTCCGAGTAGTCCATCTAACTCGGCGGGGGGCGCTATGCCCTTATAGAAATATCATACTAAGAAATACTGAAAAATTATTAGTGATTAAATATTACCAGTAATTCAGTAATTTTTTGGCCAGTACTTAATTTCTAGTAAATACTGATAATAAAATCACTGTTAAATATTGATAGTAATCAAATACTGAGAATAATTATGCGAAGGTGAAAAATGAGAAAATCATAATGTTTACAAAAATATATTTATATTCCTAATTTTCTCATGTCTTATAAACTACTAGATATCAAAGGTTGTCAAAACACATTCCAAACTTTCATGAATCCTCCTGCGATAATTTCGATCCCAAGCGGTATACTACTGGTCACCCCATCCATGTCCTGATCGCATTAAACTGTTGCTTAACCTGATGATCGAGTGCGCACGCGGTGACTCTGATGACTCCAACGATGTTCTTACAATTCATGCTTATAATGTATCCTTATATTGTTCACAATATATTATAACATACCTAGCAAATACCAAATAATAATTATATAATTTTTACTTGTTGTTTATTGGATAATTTGTTGATAGATATTGAAACAATGCAACATTCGATATGCGATGAATATTGATGTAATGTAGTGAACCAGTGATAATTACTTTTACATTTTTAACAAAATGTTATAATGATTAATCCAACAAAAAAAATAAAAAATCCAAGAAAATCCAAATTAAACAAATCGAATTACTAAATTTTGAGAGGAACTTTTAAAAAATGTTATTTAAAAAATATTATTTAAAAATTATTTAAAATATTATTTAAATTAATAGTGTTGTTTCATCAAATGACATGATTTCGTTGGACGAAATAGAAGTTTTATTTTCATCATTTTAAAAAATGATATTTCGTTTAAAAATATAATATTTTAATGAAATAAAAAAAACCACAAAATTAAACAGTACGAATATTAAATCTAAAGAAAGTATTTTCTCCGAAAAAACGGTATAAGAAGTATAAATATATGCAATAAGACAAATTAATGATTGCCACTAACGAGTGCTATTCTAAGTACTATTCTATAAGTATTATTAATGTAAAACATTATGAATTTGAAATACAAGTAACAAAAATAACTAGTAAATAAATAAAATATATTATATTCGTAATATTTTTTAAAATATTACTGCAATATTGCTAAAGTAATATTGCAAATTAATGTCACTGCAAAGTCTCTGCAACATTGCACTGCAATATGCAATCTTGCAACGTTGTAGCAATGTTGCTGCAAGTTTCTGTGCTGTATGGGCATTGCTGAGATTCGAGCCTGAGACCTCTCCCAGGTAGCAGACTTACGTCAAAATAACATCCAAATCTAAGTAAGTTCAGGATCAAAAATAACCAAGGAATGATCAAAAATATCGTGAAAATATCGTCAAAATTATAGTTTAATGTTGCAGACCGATGACGACATTTTAGACAACTTAATGACGTTTTATGACATCTCTAAACGTCAATAATACATTTTTAAGACGTTATACAGAAATGTCATTAAGATGTCACAAAAAAGACGTTTTAAAGACGTCGTTATTTAGTCACTTGATGTCATTCGACCAGTTATGACCAGTTTTTTACATCAT
>NW_022639520.1:223900-224269 GCF_010583005.1 Odontomachus brunneus | reverse complement strand
ATTTAAAAGAAAAGAATAGATTCTTTTAAAATATATGTTTTAAAAAGTAGAAAGTTGTAGAAAGTATATTTAAAAAAATATTTACATGTTTTAAAAGTAAGTAAAATAAATTATTTTGTAAATTTAAATAAATTGTTTTCTAATAATAAAAAAAACTTTAATTTGAAACATAAAAAAATACTTTTAATATTAGAAAATAATTTATTCAGATTTATAAAATGTTTTACTTGTAGTTTATTTACTTTTAAAACAAGCAAATATTTATTTAAACAGTTTTTATATTTAAAAACACTAATTTTCTCCTTGTAAAGAAATCATTTGTTTATTCTTATATATATAATTATTTTAAATCAAAGAAATCACTTTTTT
>NW_022639520.1:222514-223812 GCF_010583005.1 Odontomachus brunneus | reverse complement strand
TTTATATTTATTATATATTTTCTAAAATTTAACAAATATTTTTTTAAGTTAAGAAATTATATGTAACAAAATATATTTCTTTCATTCAAAGAGTTTTTTTCTAATATACATTATCAATTTAAATTTTGTCTTTCTTATTTCTTTATTAATTTAATAATTATAAATAATTATATTTATTTTTTTCATGTGCAATATTTATAGAAATATTTACAAAATATTAATTTTTTGTTTACAATAAATATTATGGAAAATATTTAGATATTTAGATATTTCTATATTTTAATAATATTTTGAATATAGATTTTCATAATTTTTCCTCTCTCTTTATGTATATATATATAATATTTTTAAAAAGTAATTCAAAATAAATATTTATAAATATTTATCTAATAACTTACTAATATTGTATGCTGTCTGGGTTAATACTTTTAATCTTAACAGTACTTTGCGTAAGTATTTCATCACTTAGCAAAGTATTATATATTAGTATTTAAATATTGACAATGTTCTGCGTAAGTATTTTATCACTGGACGAAGTATTACATATCAATATTTAAGTATTGAAATCAATCATAAGATAGGATTTGTAACATTAAATATTGAAATACTTGAGTACTAAAAGCTGTATTTGAATCACAGAATATTACTAAATACTGTACTTTTAATACTGAAAATAAGTAATTAATCAATGATTCTTAATATGATATTTCTATAAGGGTGAGCGCGCGAAATCTCAGCCCTGCCATTCGTTAAATGTAATCGCTTCCCGTTTAAAAGCTATTATAGCCTCGACATTTTTGTATTAAAATTTTCTTCTTAAAATATTGTAAGGAATCTATTATTAAGAGCAATTCTGGTGGTTTTAGGACACCCTGTATATGTATACAAAAAAATGTATACGAAATGTCCCTTAATCAAAGTGACAGTGGTGCAGTAGGTAAGGTGAACGACTCAAGAACCAGAGGTCTCAGATTCGAATCTCAGCAATGCCCATACAGCACAGAAGCTCACAGCAACATTGCTACAACGTTACAAGATTGCATATTGCAGTGCAATATTGCAGAGTCATTGCAGTGACATTAATTTGCAATATTAATTTAGCAATATTGCAACAATGTTTCAAAATTTACGAATATAATATAATAATTATGAATATTATATAATATAATAATTACGAAGGGAGGATCCCGTTTGTCCACAAATTAATTGCTTACAGTATCGATTGCTGACATTCAACTTATCCACATTTCATTTGCACACAAAAATTATTGTCTACAGAACAATTACCTACAAGTTAT
>NW_022639520.1:220068-222504 GCF_010583005.1 Odontomachus brunneus | reverse complement strand
TTAGAATTTGTCTTATTGCATATTTCTTATATTACTTATACCGTTTTTTGGAGAAAATACTAATTTTAAATTTAATATTCGCACTTGTTTAATTTTGTGGTTTTTTTTGTTTCATTAAGATTTATATTCTTAAACGAAATATCATTTTTTAAAATAATGAAAATAAAATCTTTTATTTCGTTCAAGGAAATCATGTCATGTAATGAAACAACATTATTGTTTTAAATAGTATTTTTTTTAAGTTTCTTTCAAAATTTAGTAATTCAATTTGTTTAATTTGGATTTTCTTGGATTTTTTAATTTTTTTTTGTTTGGATTAATCATTATAACATTCTGTTAAAAATCTAAAAGTAATTATCACTGGTTCACTATATTACATCAATATTCATCGCATATCGAATGTTGTTGCATTGTTTCAATATCTACCCAGCGAGATTACGTCGATTCGATGTCTACTAGACGTCTATATGAAACGTCTATCTACCATCCACGTCTAATCTACCTTAATAGCAATTATTTTTCAGGGAATGTCCAGTGGATATCCATAGAACATAAAATGTACTCTGAATGTTTTCTGGATGTTCTCTGGACGTATTTTGAACATGCGTGCTATTAGGGTAGGTTAAGATCCAGGGTTGGGAAGTAACGCGTTACTTGTAACGACGTTACTATTTCGTTACTTTTTTTTTGCAACGATTTGGTAACGCCGTTACTTTTTTGTATCAGTAACGAAAAAGTAACGGCGTTACATTTTCTTTAGTAACGAGTAACGAAATTCATCGTTACTTATATCGTTACTTTTTTACTATGATGGCTTCTGTACATAGAACGCGGCAACGCTTGCCACTCGATGAAAGTTTGCACACGATAAACAATTAATGTGCTGCTTTCCGTAAAGCCCATTCTACAATAAGCAATAAATCTTAAGTCATAATAAAATTGACCAATCATTCGTGTGCGGCGCCCCTAAAGCCCATTCTACATTAGTCGCAATCGCAAGATCGCAAGGAAATTGTACTAATCATAATTGATTATTCTTCGATCGCAAGAAGAACAATTGACTATGATTAGTCAATTTCTTTGCGAGCTTGCGATTTGCGACTAATGTAGAATGAGCTTTATGCAATAATGTGTGCTTCCCGCTTAAATATTTTATATTTTGTTTTTATATATGTATAATTTATGTACTGTCTCTTCTACTATTCGTTTTATATGCCGAATTTAACTTTTTTTTTTTACAAAAATAACGGAAAGTAACGATTTTTTTATCGTTACTTTTTAAATAACGGTAACGCGTTACTTTTTAGAATCAGTAACGAATAACGGTAACGAGTTACTTTTTACCGCAAGTAACGGTAACGGTAACGCATTACTTTTAAAAAGTAACGTTCCCAACCCTGTTAAGATCTATATCGACCTAACAATGGTCCACATTTAGATATCTAATAGACCGTCATTTCGACGTCTTATCGATGTCTAATAGATCGTCATTTCGATGTCGATTCGACGTGTTTTCGACGTCGATCAATAAGTCATTTCTCACTAGATTGTTTCATAAAAATAACTAATTCCTAATTTTCTTTATGTTTTATAAACTGCTTAGAAACCGAAGATTGTCAAACACACGTTAAAACTTTCGCGAATCCTGCCTCGAAAATTTCGAATTTGAAGTGGTCACCCATCCATCCTGACTGCGTTGTTTAACCTGACGATCGAGCGGCACGCGGTGTTCCAATGACTCCAATAATGTTCTTACAATTTATGCTTATAAAATATATACTTACAGTGTTCACAGTATATTATAACATACCGAGCAAATACACGCGTTGATTCGCCTGTCTATTTTATTTAATATTGTGGCGTCTCAGAGAGCGAGACTCCACGCAAGGTGCATCGCTCCTATTTAAAGGGACGCTTTCGGAGCGCACCTTACGCACCGTCCTTCCAGGAACCGCGAGGCTCGCGACGCGTTTCCGAGAAACGCGGCGGGAGTGCGATAAGCGCGAGCCCGCGATGAATTCGTGGAAGCGCGGGACCTGCACGAATTCGGAGAATCGCGAGCCTCGCGATTTCCGAAGAGGAGCAACGGTAAACGCAAGTCCGCGACGAATTCGCGGAAACGCGGGACCTGCATAAATTCGAAGAATCGCGAGCCTCGCGATTTTCGAAGAAATGTAAAGCTCACCGATAGTAAACACAATTAAAGAACGGGAGTATAAATAGCGGACGAAAACGCAGGAAGAGCAGACTCTGCTCTCGACCTCGCTTGAGGAAAGATCTCACGAGATTGATACACGAGCAGCCAAACCTCCTACGAGGAGAGATCTAGGCAGACGACGAAAATCTCCACCGGCACCCTGAAGCCCGCGGCGATACAGCCTCAAGACGAGGCTAACAACGTAGCTCGGCTACCTCTCAAGGAAAAATGCTGGGAGC
>NW_022639520.1:219687-220058 GCF_010583005.1 Odontomachus brunneus | reverse complement strand
AATAAATTGTAAGGACATCGTTGGTACATAAGGAGTCATCAGAGTCACTGCATGCGCGTCAGGTTAAGCTGTGTATGAGTTCCGTCATGTTCTGTATGCGGTTAAGGTTTTTCTGTACCACTTCACGTAGATTATCGCATATTTGCCATGTGGTACTTGTCTTCTTTTGTTGATCGCAAATTTTTTCTGCGCTGTCGAGGTATCCTTGTATCTGATTTCGTCTAACATCTATTGAATGTATATCCATTTTGATGACGGTTTTCCATGTTGAAACTATTTGGTGTAATTGCCCTTGTGTGTCATAATACACACCAGGTGTGTGCATGAATTCGTTGATTTCGAATGGGGTTTCTGCTTGCAACCCATTTGTT
>NW_022639520.1:219535-219677 GCF_010583005.1 Odontomachus brunneus | reverse complement strand
TACCAGGTGTGTGCATGAATTCATTGATTTCGAATGGGGTTTCTGCTTGCAACCCATTTGTTCCGAGGCTGATACTCCTTATCAGGCTGAATGCCCTGTAAGTATATTGGGTCGGGTGTTTAGATAAATATGATCTCCTTTT
>NW_022639520.1:218868-219525 GCF_010583005.1 Odontomachus brunneus | reverse complement strand
CTGACATTTCTGTCTTTGTAATACTATAATTGAATCGAAAATCTAAAAAAAAAACTGACGTTTCCACTTAGAATAAATTTTTTATACAAAATGCGCGCGATCTCAGTGAGAAATGACTTATTTATCGACGTCGAAAAGACGTCGAAATTGTCAAATAGACGTCGATTCGACGTCTTTTCGACGTCGATCGATAAGTCATTTCTCACTGGGATATTAGACGTCGATTCAATATCGAATAGACATCTAGAGAGATTGTAAATAATCGACAAAATAAAATTCCGAAATTTTATCGAAAACTCTCTTTTAATGGTCAATATATTATGAATAGATTCTAAAACAGAGAATTTACTCAAAATAGAAGACGTCTAAATTGCCATTTTTCTAGACGTGCATTTAGACGTAACTTAGACTTCTCCGACGTCGGTTAGACGTCGAATCGACGTCTACGTTCTCGCTGGGTATCAGCAAATTATCCAACAAACTCTAAGTAAAAATTATATAACTATTATTTGATGTTGGCTAGGTATATTATAATGTACTGTGAACACTATAAGGACACATTACGAGGGTGGTCTGAAAAGTTTCCGACCTCAACGTGAAGATAGCAGCACTTGTAAATAAAAGCTAGTGAATTTCGTTGTTCATCTGTTGACAGTT
>NW_022639520.1:216112-216730 GCF_010583005.1 Odontomachus brunneus | reverse complement strand
CTAAAGGCCATTCCTGAAATCGATTATTACAACTGTTTCGAAGATTGGAAAATCCGTTGGAATAAGTGTATTATATCAGGGGGGGATTACTTTGAAGGGGACGAAATTGATTTGCAAGAATAAATAAAGAATTTTCGAAATAAATGCAATGTCACCTTACTTTTTGGACACAGTAGTATATGTACAGCTTTCGTGAGACAGGGCGTGGCCTATTTTTCGGTAGTGGGGATAAAAGCTGGCGCCAGTGTGTCAGGGATGGGGGAAGGGGTTCCAAGGGGCTAGATTAGGGCGAGTCGAGAGTGGGGAAGGGTCCCAAAATGGAATGGTGGGAGAATTTTGTAGGTATGGTGGAGGAGGGTAAAATGTCGAATAAAAATTATTAATATTGGTAGTGGGGGCGGCCGATGTGTCGCCCTCGCTATAAATCGTGTGGGATTATTCAGGGTGATTTATGTATATTATTTTATTTCTTTTTATTGCATCGTTTCTTACGACTTCGTCTCTTGCGGCATGAGCGTTGTCTGGAAGTTCCGAGTCTCGACTGATGAGTGAGTCGAGAAGGAGTAGGTGACGATGGAGGAGCTAGGAGTAGGAGGTAGTCGTCGGTTGCAGGAGTTT
>NW_022639520.1:215600-216102 GCF_010583005.1 Odontomachus brunneus | reverse complement strand
ATAGGTGACGATGAAGGAGCTAGGAGTAGGAGGTAGTCGTCGGTTGCAGGAGTTTAAGGGCGAGGGTAATTTATGCTATTGGTTCGTTTGCTGGTCAGCTATGGATATTCACGGGGATTGGTTTTAACCTGAGTGTCTCCCCCCGCCTCGTCGCCTACGTCGAGAATATGTAAATGCTAAGTATGACCTGGAAAATTTAGGCGAAAAGGGTCTTACTGAACGTTAGGCGAAGGTGGGGAGCTAGTGGGAGAGGGTAGTCGTCATATGTCTCGGCGTGAGGAGTAAGGAAGATCTATTGGCTCGTCTAGTGGTCAGCTATGGATATTCGCGGGGATTGGTTCTTTCCACAGCGCTCTCCGCATCGTCGCTTACGTCGAGAAGAGTTGAGGGGAGGGGGGAGAGATTACTGGAAAATTATGACAAAAAGATGTTTCCTGAAAGTTAGAAGAGGGAGAGAGAGAGAGAGAGAGAGAGAGAGAGAGAGAGAGAGAGAGAGAGAGAG
>NW_022639520.1:214369-215433 GCF_010583005.1 Odontomachus brunneus | reverse complement strand
AGAGAGAGAGAGAGAGAGAGAGAGAGAGAGAGAGAGAGAGAGGCGAGAGCAGGTCTGGACAGCTATGGGTATGCGGTGTTCGGTCTCGTCTCCTTTGATTCTTACGTTGAGCCGTAGGGGAAGGGGAGGAAGAGTATTATCCATTCGTGCGTCAGCATCGTGGAAATTTCTGAAGTTTATCGAAGAATATAATAATAAAAGAAGAAGACGCTTTTGAGGAAAAGAAAAGAAATAAACATGTTACAGGATAAAATCTGCTATTTATTTATAATTACATATGAGAGTTCACAATATTATGAATTTGACGCGAGTTGCATTGCTTGATTTTTTATTATTCTTCGTACAATTTTGTGGAGATGAAACGAAGTTAGCTCCAGAAAGAGAATGTCAAAGTACACGTCCAGAAAATCAAAGTTCAGTAACTGCCGCTGGACGTTTTTCTCGATCTCCTTGAGATTATTCCAGAGCGTGTTTTTCACCATGTCCTCATCTAAATAGCGGTTGGGTAAATGTAGTTCGATTTCCGCAATGAGAAATTCGACGCAATTGTTGACGAGATTAGTTAGCGAATATAGCTGTTTTCGCCGTGCGTCGATGCAACTGGCAATACTTTGGAGGCCTTCGAACGTGATTTTCTGCATCGCTATCGACGGCGAGTAGGTCTTGTGTTTCTTCTTCGATGGCTCCGTCGCTGTCGCGGAATCCGCCGTTGTGGTTTTCTCTTCTTCCGCTTCGCAATTACGCGTTACCATTATTGCTCTTGTGCTGTAAGTGGTGGTGAAATAAATATTCGCGTTCTTTAGGATTGTAACGATGCATATCGTTACGTGACGGAACGCAGAACACCGCGAACCGAAAGCGCAAGAGGACAGCGCGTCCTCCAAAACGGTAAACAACGCGACCGCCGAACAACAGCGGTAAATAGCGAATCAAGCAGGATTCGAGGTATATAAAATGCCGCGTAGTCGTAATCGACAGATTCGATCATCCGCTCTCGAAAGAGAATCAGAACCGATCCACCGCTCTCGAAGGAGAATCCGATTCCGATTATCCGCTCTAAGAGA
>NW_022639520.1:210365-214228 GCF_010583005.1 Odontomachus brunneus | reverse complement strand
GATATATATATTGTCATTATCATCAGTTTAGTATTTTAAATATATTATTCATTATTATTTTCTTAACACACTGTTTCTCAATTATTCCGCCTATCACAAACCCGATCCGACAAGCGATTCAAACCCGCAACGAATCGCGGTTACAGGATCAAGGGTTGTGGCGTAATTTTATCAACCCCGCGCAAGTAAGCATGCACGAGATCAAATTCCTCTTGAAACTTCTGCCACGTTTTGAGTTCGAGGTAGATATAATCCGTCGAATTTCCGATTAGTTTTATCGTCGCTTCGTACCTTCCTGCGTCGTTTGCTTGCAGTCCCACTTGCACCCTCTTCGTATCCGAATTGTTTAAAGTGTATGTTGTAGACAGTAACATGTTACTCTTTCGATTAAAGTTTCGACCACTTGTGATGTCACTGCGGGTGTTATTACATCCGTCCTTCTCGATATTCTGCTTGTTAGCGGCCATTATATTTCTCACGACACTCGCCCCTCGAATAACCCGTGAATAATTTTAACAAACGCTGACTTTTCGTAACAGCGAAACGTGACTATCGGAGCACTACCGATTGTATGAAACCCGTGAGCGATCAAGAGCGGTTTTATAGGTTCCCGAGAGTGTGAAAAATGCATAGAGAGAGGTAGTATACGCGTGTCAAAAATGTTTATTTAATAACATTTTTCAGTTACGCTTCTCTGGTGCGCTTTCCTAGAAAGTGTTTTTCTGGAATTTTCTAGGAAGTGTTTTTCTGAAATTTTCTGGATTTTTCTGTTTTTTGGAATGCAGGGGACTTTAAGCGCACTAGTTTATGACGAACAACGATAATATTTTATACCTGATATTCAGCCTCCTTTTAATGTTAGTCATTACGACGTCGTAATTCTCTCAGGCATATTTTCATCTTATCGCATTTTCTTTTTTCTTAAACGCAACGGTTGCCGTAACCGGCGACAATATTTTAAACTCTCCTTTTATTTTTTGTTTTGTATGTTTAGGCTCTCGCATTTTGTCTTAGGTTTTAGCACGTAGCTGATTGTTTCGTCATGTTTTCCGGGTTCCGGTTTGAAAAAAAGCGAGCCTGGCAGGTGCGTGTGCAGGCACCGTGCAGCCGCCGTGCTCGTGTCGTCGAAAGACACGCACCAAAAAAAAAAAACAAGTATTCTCGCGTTCTAATGAAGCGGAGCGAGATATAAACAGACGTATTTGGAATATGTCGCGAATTAGCAGGTTATTGTAATAGCCGCCACAAGCGAAAAAATAGCTAACAGTATTTCAGCCAGCGTCTTCTGAGTCAGCGCGAGGATTGCCGTCAAAGATACGATCGGAATTCGCTTTTTAACATAATTATTTTCCTAGAGGAAGCGCACCGTTATATATCCGTATCATTCCTTTGTCGGCGAATGGTCACGCATCCGGTAGAAAAAACAATTTTGAAAACGCTTAATCCGTCGGGTCTTACTATTCACCTCAATATTTACCGAGCAACGATAAACCCTAATAATTTTAAAAATCCGCCCTTTTTTCCTGGGAGAACCGTTTTGTCCTAGGAGAGAGAGGAATAAGATTTTGAGGGTATATATGCGAGGAGAAAACTCCGGTTTCGCATTTTCTACCGTCAGTTTTCTGTCGTAAGACCCCAATACAATGTCGCGAGTGGGTACGTTAGTGCGCGAGTTTATTATTGGCTTATTATTGGTTACGGCTTCAAACGCCGTGAATATCGATAGCATACGATATTTGACGCGTATTTCCGCCTATGACGCGGAAAATTATAACATATTTTATTCTTTTGCATGCGCTTGTAGCAGCACGCTGCTAGCGCTTTTGTGTAAGTGTGACAAATTTCGGGGTGATCCGAAATTGTTGGGAATAATCCGTGAAATTCTAATATTTCGACGGGATTTTGAAGAGAACGTCGAAGACGTGTGGGATATTATCGCCAACGCGATATCCTACAATGGGTAAGTTAAAACATATCAATTTTATAACGAAAACTAAAACTAAGTAATTTACACGAATTTTTAGAATAATTATTGTTTTTATCGTTTTATAAGAGCGAGTCTCGTAGCCGTCGGTAGCAGTGGCGAGGAGGCGCTTGAGCTTCTTCCGCGGGGTCGTAAACGCCTCGCGGAGGAACCAGCTTACCCGAGTCAAGCGACTTCGCGTAAGTACAAATCGAGAGAGAGGATTTAAGGCAGTTTATCGGATAAATTATCTAATACCAAAATAATTTTTAGGTCGTAATAATGCTCAGTCATCGGAAGCCGACTTATGGGATTCCGATAGCATCTGCAGTGTGGAAACGCTTGTGAACGAGCCCGTCGTCGTCGCTGCTGAGCCCATAGGTAAGGCGGTTAAATATTTATAAAATAACAAAAGTTGTCATGTTAAAATTGATTCATACGATATGGGTATAATTTTATTTTCAGAAAACATCGAAAATGATACCGGCGCTAGCGAAACGCTAGACGCCGCCGCTGTCGGTGCGGACGACACCGACGGCGACGACGGTAACACCGACAACGGCGATAGCGTCGCCAGAGTCGGTGGAGATAGATCCGACAGCGACGAGGACGACGACGACAGCGACGACGACGACGACGACGACGACGGCGATGATGGCAACGTCGTCGTCGTCGTCGCCAATGACGGCGGCAACGAGATCAATGTCGACGAAGACGGCATCGAGGAGAGTAATGAGGGAGAGGAACGCGATGACGACGAGGACGACAATGCCGGGGGCAATGGAGAAAACATTCGCCGCTATCGGGAGCCGCTTTCTTTAACATTAGCAGGTGAGAACTTTTGCGTGCAAACCCACGCGGAATTCACTAGATATTTATTTTTATTTACATTCGAATTTAATCAAAACTAAATGAAATTAGAATTAATTGTAAATGAAATTAGAACTGAGTTAGTCGCCATTCCGACGAAGAGGAAGATCGTATACCGTATATTCCCGACGTGAAAAGAGAAGAAGCGAAATGGGAAAGAATATTGTGGGAGGAAATCCCCCCGGAATTACGAATTTTTCCCGATTCCCCCGTATGGGGTTCTAGTCAGGAATTATCGTATTTCAATTTAACGCCGGAAGAGTAGATTCGAACGTAAGTTATAAGATGGCTTAAAATATTAAATATTTTTACAGAGCTCGCGTTTCTAATTATTTTGCATTATTCTTTTACAGTACAACAAGGAGGCACACGCGGACGCGTTCTCTCCTCCTCCGAAATGGAACCGGCGAGAGAGGAGTCTATGGAGGAGGAAGAAGAAGAAGAAGTTCCTCACGAACGCGGTAATGTTAAGTTTAATTATATTGAAATACGAGAGGAAAACGCGCGGCGGTTTAGAAATTTCCATATATTAGGACGAGAGGCTAGTATAAAGATTCTCCCACCCGTCGAAAGCACCGATATCGCTAAACATTTAGAAAACGCGTTCCGCGAAATCTATTCTTACGCTGTTAATTCCGCTAACGCGAGCGATTACGTGGGGCTGTCTTTCACTTCGACGGCTTTAACACGCGGGCCGACCGGCTTGTCGTTTCGCCCGGTGCGAGACTTGACTCACGAGGATATTTGGGGTCTCGTAAGCTCGGTAGCGCAGAGCGCCGGGGGTCACGATATCGCGGAACGCTTTTTAATAACTGTGTACAATGTCGGGATGCCTTCGAGCCGAGGGGGAAAATCGAATAAATTAACGCGCGAAGATGTGGTAAAACACTCGATCTTAAATATAAATAATCGGGATAATATGTGTCTCCCGCGCTCCCTCGTCGTGGCTCGTGTTTATTGCGAACGCGGTACAGTACGCACGGGCGAACTTCATAGAAAATGGGAAAACAAAAGACACCCATATTCCGCG
>NW_022639520.1:208408-210355 GCF_010583005.1 Odontomachus brunneus | reverse complement strand
GTGTACAATGTCGGGATGCCTTCGAGCCGAGGGGGAAAATCGAATAAATTAACGCGGGAAGATGTGGTAAAACACTCGATCTTAAATATAAATAATCGGGATAATATGTGTCTCCCGCGCTCCCTCGTCGTGGCTCGTGTTTATTGCGAACGCGGTACAGTACGCACGGGCGAACTTCATAGAAAATGGGAAAACAAAAGACACCCATATTCCGCGCTGCAGAGACGTTTGGCGGAAGAACTAACGAGAAACGCCGGTATAGTTATACCCGAGGAAGGATGCGGCATCCCGAAGATCGAGCGTTTTCAACAGCTTTTCTCGCTAGAAAATATCGCGATTGTCGTTTATAATTTCAAAAGTTTCGGTCGCGAAATCCCTCCGTTATATGACGGACACTCGACGCTAGCCTCTCGTTCTCCTATAGCCAAGTATACATTAAATATAATGTATTACGATCGCTCGCGGCATTATAGGCCTATTTTAAATTTAAAAACCGCCTCGGCAAGTAGATATTATTGTGTTCCCTGTAACAAAAGTTACCGTCGTGAAACGGGTTATCGGTGCTTAAATACGTGTCCACGATGCCTCGGTGTGCCGATGTGCGAGAAGCTAGACGCGTGATTGATCGGCTGCGACGCGTGTAACCGCGTGTTTTACGGCGAGAGCTGTTTCGAACGTCATCGCGCGCCGAAATTTTACGGCGGCAAATCGTCATCGAGTTTGCGACACCGTGAGATTTTGCAGCGATTGCGGGCGTTTGAAAAGATCGGGCGTAAAACACGCGTGCGGCGCGCTTATTGTCGCTTATGTTGCGCGTCGAAACCGCTGAATCACCTGTGTTTCATGCGACCGCTTCGAGGGAGTCGCGTATCGGCATCGGTCAACGCGAACTTGAAAATGTCGACGAAGAACTCGAAAATGTCGACGAGAACGGTGATAACGACGATAATGACGACGACGACGATGCGAGAACAGATCGGAAGGGCCGCGCCGCGTTTATATTTTACGACTTCGAGACGCGACAAGAAGAAATGCTCGAAGGGTGCGCGAACGTTAAAACGCACGTAGTCACTCTCTGCGTCGCGCAGCAAACGTGCGAAGCTTGCCTGGGAGAGGACGATATGGCGTTGCGATGTCGTTGGTGCGGGGTGCGCGAATTTGTATTTCGCGATGATCCGGTAAAACAATTCGTCGATTTTGCAACGAGGACGACGAAGCGTTTCTCCCGCTTCATCTGTATCGCGCACAATGCGGCGGCGTTCGACTCGCAGTTCATCCTGCGCTACCTGGTCGAGAGCGGTAGGACGGACGAGCTGAAAGTAATATTAAATGGGACAAAAATTGTATTACTAACCGTGGAACGGACAAAATTTCTCGATAGCGCTAATTACATGTCTATGCGGCTGTCAGCGTTACAGAAAGCTTTCGGATTGAAGGATTCCGTCGCCAAAGGCGTATTTCCGCATTTATTCAACACAATTGAAAATCAAAATTATATCGGACCGCTACCGGATATTGATTATTATTCATCGGATACGATGAAATCGGACAAACGCGAACAATTTTTAACGTGGCACGCGGAAATGACGGGAAAAAACGCGGTATTTAATTTTCAACAGGAGATAGTGCGCTATTGCCGGAACGACGTAGATATTCTTCGACGAGCGTGTCTGGCCTATCGAAAAATTTTCCTAGATCGCGGAAACGTGTGCCCGTTCGAAGAATACACGACTATCGCTTCCACGTGTATGAAAGTTTTTCGCAAAAACTTTTTGCGCGAGAAGGAAATTGGGATAATCCCGCTCGGGGGTTATAGGGGTGCCAACGCGCAATCGCGTAAAGCGCTGCAATGGTTATTGCAGATGGAGCATGAGCTCGGACGCACGATAATTTACACGGGGAGAGGTCGGGAACGGCGTTTATCGGGAAGGCACGCTCGTCGACGGC
>NW_022639520.1:206854-208398 GCF_010583005.1 Odontomachus brunneus | reverse complement strand
CGGCTGTTTTTGGCACGGATGTCCCAAGTGTTTTCGCGTGAACCGCGACAGACCACTCTCAACCGTGTCGCGCGAGGATACGATCGAAGCGCGTTACGAGCGCACACTCGCGACGACGCGTCGTCTTAGAAAACGGGGCTACGTCGTTACGGAAAAGTGGGAGTGATCTTCGATCGGGAGCTGCGCGAAAATCGTGAGATACGCGAATTCGTTAAGAATCATCCCATGTTGAGAAACAATCTCCTCGAATCTCGCGAGGCGTTCTACGGAAAATATCATCACGCGGTACGAAGTTACGGGTACGGAGAAGATACGCTACGTGGACGTGTGTTCTTTGTACCCGTATGTGCTGAAAACGGGTGCTTTTCCGCTCGGTCATCCGGACATTTACGTGGGTGAGGAGTGTTGCGCCTTGATCGGAGCAGGCCCCGATTTTAACTTTGACGCCGTAGAAGGTCTCGTACGTTGCAGAGTGCTCGCGCCGCGTGATCTCTTTCATCCGGTACTCCCTTAACGCCGCGTGAACGGAAAATTGCTATTCGCGCTTTGTCGCAGCTGCTGCGAGACATTTTCTCAGGCCATGTGTACGCACGACGACCCTGCCGATCGCGAATTCGAAAGTGCGTGGGTGTTTTGCGAGTTACGCAAAGCTATCGAGAAAGGTTATCGCGTCACGAGCGTGAGCGAAATATAGAGGTACGAAGTCACGCGATACGATCCGGTTACGCGGCGGGGGGGATTGTTCACCGAGTATATCAACTGCTTTCTGCAATTGAAGCAAGAGGCTAGCGGATGGCCGAACGAATGCGCGAATGACGAAGGCGGCAAGGAACGTTATCTGCGCGAATACGAGAAAGTCGAGGATATTGTTCTCAATAGGGCGAATATCTCCCCGAATCCAGGATTGCGTTCGGTCGCAAAGCTCTGCCTCAACTCCTTCTGGGGTAAATTCGGCCAACGGACCAATCTACAGAATACCGAGATCGTTAGAACGTGGGAAAGTTTCGCGGCTCTGCTCACGAGCCCGGAGCACGAAATAACAAATGTACTGCCCGTAAACGACGAAGTGATATATGTTTCGTGGCGAATGAGGCGAGAAGCCGTCACTCCGTCTTCCCTGACCAACGCACAGTGGGACGAAACCACCAATTCTGTGGACATCGATAAATTGTATCTAAAATATGCGTTTTTGGAAAAAATGTTTCATATAAAAGTTATAGTAAATTAAGAACCACAAATGATGCTGATATTTTTTAACCTTGTGATGACCTTGAAAAGCGTTATCAAGGTCAGCATAAAAATCTGAAATGAGATTCCCTCGTTTTAATTGCATACTCTTGTAGCTTACTTTCAGACCTTTTCAAAACACTATAATTAAGTATTTTTTCATAAAGTACTTTTCGAGTTGTAAAGGTTGAAAGTTGCTATACCGCCAGTATTAGCACTACCTAAGGTGTACCGCGTGGAGATTGCCTGGTCGGATTTACACCTGTAATGCCTCATGTGTTATTGTATCTTTTGCGTTATGAGTATCTGTATTGCCA
>NW_022639520.1:199988-202488 GCF_010583005.1 Odontomachus brunneus | reverse complement strand
GGTTTGACGGTAACTACATTGACAGCTAGGGCCATCTATGGACAAATTCCGGTTTCATATTTACGGACCTGGTATATATATATATTGTGGTATTTCTAAATTTAACAATTGTGAATCTAACATTTATGATGTATCGACAGTTATAATCTTATTCATATTATTTTGTCTTTTATATTAATCTCCCATATTTATCAATGTAATTATATTGATATCATACTGATATCATATAATTCGAGATAAAAAAGTGGTTGCGTTATAAAGCATTGAAAAAGAGAATAGAGCAGAGTTGGGACGGAGACGCGGGGTTGCGGAGTTGTGGAGCCATACAGTTGTAGAGGCAAATCGAGTCGCGGAACGAATGAGAAGCGAAAATTGTTGTTGCGTTGTCACATGTAGAGAAAGAGAATGAGTAGTGAAAGCGTCGAGAGATATCGATCTGAACAAGTCGAATTCCAGTAAAGGTAATAGTGGGGTTTAGGGGACCCACCTCCAATGACCTTGATCTTCACATATATTATAGAGGTCACTCTCCTGAGTAACCTTCTGAAGGTTTGAGCCGTCGATCGTTATTCGTTAAAAAGTTATTAACAAAAAAAGTTGCATAAAATGAATGTAATTTTTGGACACCGTCCAAAATTGGTTATATACCAAAACATCGAATTTGTAGGCTAGGAAGGTGCCTGCTACATACATACACAGCTCGCCTGCGCGCGCGCTCGCCCGCCCGCCAGGGCGAGCTCGCAGTAGGTGCGTATGTTCCTATTATACAGGGTGTCTCACACTCTCCTCTGGAAATTTTGTGGGACGTAGAACAGGTTGAGGTGAACATAAAAGTCCTATACCGTTTTGCGATATTCGCAATAATTATCGAGATATTAATTGTAGAAAACTTGTAAATGATCATGCAGAATATGGTAAATGAGTTATAGTAGCGACGACTGCCGTCGTGTACTTATATTTTAGGTCAAATTGAATAAAAAAGTCTTCTACCATTTTCTAAATAATCAAATAGATTTTTAATTATTAATTAAAGAAGATTATTGCACGATTTTGCGTGATAATGCACTCATCTTCTTTAATTAATAATTAAGAATCTATGTGATTATTTGCAAAATGGTACAGAATTTTTTTGTTCAATTTGAACAAAGTATAAGTACACGACGGCAGTCGTCGCTATTATAACTCATTTACCATATTCTGCATGATCATTTACAAGTTTTCTACAATTAATATCTCGATAATTATTGCGAATATCGCAAAACGGTATAGGACTTTTATGTTCACCTCAACCTGTTCTACGTCACCGCAAAATGCCCGGAGGAGAGTGTGAGACACTCTAATCGTCTTCCGGAATCTTTTTAACGAACAACGACCGACGGCTAAAACTTCTTGAATGTCACTCAGGAGGGTGCCCTTGATAATATATATCAAGATTATCGAAGGTGGGTCCGCTAAACCCCACTATTATCCCAGCAAATACCACTTAATAAATCGATTTATGTGGGAACAATGACTTATTAATTAAACATATTTTAATTAAACTTGTTAGCATCCTTAAAAAAAGAGAGAATATAAGAAATACACGTTTAAATGTGTAAATTTAAACAGATAAAATGTGTAAACAAAATACGTATATAAATGCGTAAAAAGTGACTATACATTTTTATACATGTAAACTTGTAAAAATTACACATGAAAAATTATATTTGGATTTCTAATATGGCTATTAATGGACGATTGCGTATTCGACCTGCGGAGATAAATGACGTATAGAGTGCAGACAAGTTTAGTGACTCATCCCACATTATTATTAATAAAATCGTAGCTATTCACGATTAGATTAAAAATATATAAGTGTCAAAGTGATGCGCGTAAACATTTGAGACGAAATGGCTTAAAAAGATAAGTTTTCTGTCGAAATAAATAATATTGACAGGAAATATATAAGAAATATTGCATGAAATGCAGATCAAAGTCTTTATCAATAAAATAATGCGGTTAATAAATTCTAATATTTATTAATTTAAGATAACTTTTACCAATCTCCGATTAACTTAATTGTTGATTAAATCATTGATTAATTCGTTGATCAGGTTGTAACTTAGCCAATAGCTATTTGTTGGTCATAGCAAAATTAATCGACGATTAAGTTGATCGAATCTTCCTAAAAGTCACCCGAAATTAATAAATATTAGAATTTATAATTCACATTATTTTATTGATAAAGACTTTTATATTATTCAATTGCTTATAATTTTTTATAAAGATCAAATATTGACGTGCATTACTTTGATACATATATATCTTTAATCTGTTCATAAATAATTATGATTTTATCAAAAAATAATTTGAGATTTCGACTGTCGTAAAATGTAGGACTGAACTTGGCCGCATCATTTATATGCGCAGTAGTGCGATTTTGTAACTTTGTTATTGCAGTTAACGATAGTCTCCCCTACTGAAAAATTTCTATTGAGATCACAATTGAATTCCCAATTGA
>NW_022639520.1:196299-199978 GCF_010583005.1 Odontomachus brunneus | reverse complement strand
GTTATCGTTAACTACAATAATGAGTTACAGAACCGCACTACAGGTCAAATATAATCGTTCTTTGTCAGCTACTGGTGCAGATATTCACGATAATAAAAAACATGTAATATGATAATATTATTCATAATATATTAATTTTTACAATGACACTTATATAGCTTTTTTTGCAGACAAGCTCTAAATTAAACAAGCTTTTTAAATTGAGACTAAGTTTAACTAAATTTATATTTAAGATATGATAAACAGCTCTGTAGATATACAATGAATATAAATTTATAATAAAGACAAATAAGAGTCAACGCTGGTGGTATAGCGAGAGTTGCAATAAGCAATAATATATTTATTGCATAAAATCAATTACATTAATGCACAAGTTCGGCCATAATTTACATAATTAACGTAAAACGGAATTTACGAAAGTTTCAGCCTTCGGTTAGGACTCTCCAATGTTTTTTATAAAAAAAAAAAATTGGTACAATAATTAGTAATAAATTGTACGATTGTCGTAACATTAATGTTTCTTCTGATTCATGGACTAAATGCGCAAGCCAAGGAACCCAGAAATAACTTTTGCATTAGAATTAAATATAAGTTAATGTTAACATATTTTAAACTGATTTAAATGATTTTACTGATTTTGTTGGTAATTATTATTATAAACTTACTATGTAGCTACAATGTGGAATAACACCGATATTTTATCAGGATCCCAAACAATTCGCAAGGTTGACGGCGAATAATAAGAGTCAGAAACGGAGACGAAATATATATATATAAGGTGTCCCATTTTAACTTATATACCGAAATATCTTGAAAACAATACATTTTCGAAAAAAATATTTCAAATAAAAGTTGTAGTATTTGAAGGTAAATAATTTATCAGATAAACTACTTAGATTTTGAACTCGGAGTCTTCTTTGGATCCAATAAGGCCCAGGTTGATTTTTTCGATGAAAATACCTATTTTTTATTACAGATTAGAATTCTATGAAAAAATAAGGAAATTTTGTTCTTGGTAACTTTTTGCTGAACCTTCTTCAATAGGCGCAAAATAGCGCTCAAATTTATTTTGAAATACGTCACTTTGATTACTAAAGAGTTTCAAGAAAAAAAGTTGGATTATTTTAACTTTAAGTGCCAAGAAGCAATGAAAGCTGCGTCGCTCAAAATTTAGCTCTGTACCCCTTTTCTGTAAAAGTATTAATTTTTTTGATATTTCGATTTACTGCCAATTATTATTATTGCTAAGTATTATAGAAAACACTGGAGAGGATCTAAACCGAGAGCCAAAACGTTTTTAAATTGCGTTTTGCGTAAATTGCGCCCAATCTTGTGCATTAATATAATTCATTTTATGTAATATTGTTGTTAATTGCAACTTTTGCTATACCACCAGCGTTGACTTCTATTTGCCTTTATTTTAAATGCCTTTATTAATTAAATTTATTTTATACAAAAGAGAAAAATTAGGAAAAAAATCCCGTTTTATAATATAGCTTCTTTCAATAAAAATTCAACTGTTTGAAATCATAATTTCCGCCGCGTTTGTAAAAAAAGTTCCGTTTCTAACAGTCATTGAGCACATACATGTAAATACAATAAAAGTTAAATATCCATTAAAGTTTATTTTTAATTAAAAAAAGAAGGATAAAATATTAATATTCTGCTTTTACCTGTCGCATAGGAAAATTATTACTTCAACAAGAAGGCTTCTAAACTTACTAACTCCCTAGCTGGCTAGTATAGCAGAAAATGACTTGCACAATAGATAAAACATTTAGTTAGATAAGTAGCGATAAGCGTTTAAATAATTTTAGCGATAAGCGTTTAGTTAATTTTAACTAACTCGCATAATGTTGCCTCTTTCTTGCCTTCTTTTACAATATAAAATTGTACTCTTTTTTACAAATTAATTGGACACATAACTGTGCGTAGCAGCTAATATGCTATTTAGATCTAAATTTGCACAATCTTCAATTATCTTTTCGCGAAGATATTAAACATTATTATAATTGGTGTTTGATACATAAGAACTTTCAGATATTCCCATAAAAAAAACCCATCAGACATAAATCTAGATAACAAAGCGGATCCATGTGTTCTTATAACAAGATTTCCAAAAGTATGCTGAAGATAATTTTGAACTATTTGTGCATTTGTTGGTTGGCATAAACACTACATTAGGTATCTACTGACTTTATTTTCTGATAATTACACAGAATAGAAATAGTTTTTAAAAGCTCATTTAGTAAACATTTGGTAAAAGTAAAAATTTTGGGAAAAGTTAAATAAAATTTCACACGCACATAGAAAACACTTGGCCTCATTCTTTGCCTCATTCTTTTAATGCTACTCGTACAACATATGCTCCAAAGATTTTCGTAAAATATTAAAAGAATTAATGTGATTTCCTCTGGCACACCAAGTATTTTGTGTGTGCGTGTGAAATTTTACCCTGACACGCCAAGTATTTTCTGTGTGCGTGTGAAATTTTATTTAACTTTTCACAAAATTTTTACTTTTGTATTTTACTAAATAAGCTTTTAAAAACTATTTTTTCTTAATTCTGTGTAATTATCAGAAGATAAAGTCAGTAGATATCTAATGTAGTGTTCGTACATACATTAGGTTGCAACTAAGATAATGGTATCCGGTGCCACAGTCTAGTAAAATTTAAAAATAAGAACGATACAATGGTTGCAAAAATAAAAGGTTCTTATTCAGGTAATACTGGAATGGCAAGTAACTATTGCAAGGAAATCGATTAAATATAACTACAAATAGCAATTTAGCTAAGGAATCGAATAGAATCGCGAGAAAAAAAAGAAATATATCAATACGATCGTTCATCCAAGAGTAGGAGAATAGGAGGATAGTGACGAATACGTAATAATATATATCACCATATATTAAAAGTGAACGGTTTCTTTGGACTTTATTAAATAAAAAAAATATATCCCTTGTTGAATAGTATAAATAAATAACATTATGGAATAGTATAAATTTTTTATCTAACAAATACGATTATTTGACTTTTCAGGTAATTGTATTATTTGAACTAAATAATTTATTGTTTGATTTAAAGAAGAAAATTATTTCACTTAATTTTCTTTTATTTTGTTAAAAAAAGAGTTTGATAATTCGATTATTTTCGATAGAGTTCGATTATTTGACTTTTCAGGTAATTGTATTATTTGAACTAAATAATTTATTGTTTGATTTAAAGAAGAAAATTATTTCACTTAATTTTCTTTTATTTTGTTAAAAAAAGAGTTTGATAATTCGATTATTTTCGATAGAGTTCGATTATTTGACTTTTCAGGTAATTGTATTATTTGAACTAAATAATTTATTGTTTGATTTAAAGAAGAAAATTATTTCACTTAATTTTCTTTTATTTTGTTAAAAAAAGAGTTTGATAATTCTATTTAAATAATTTCAAAATATTTAATATTTTTTACATTATTAACAATTTTTTATTACTTTATCGTGTGCATCCTTCTTCACCCGTGATTTTCTATGCAAATATTCCATCATCTCGTAATGATCATCTATCTTTCATTGACTACGGCCTACCTAACTTCGATTATCATATAAGAATTAGTGATGCCAACTAGTTCTGCAAACATACCTAGCATTATGTTCATAATGCATCTTATTAACCTCTCAGGTACTATAC
>NW_022639520.1:195336-196289 GCF_010583005.1 Odontomachus brunneus | reverse complement strand
CTTATATAAAATCTATATATAAAATCTTATTCAGATCAATTGTACTTTCGTAAATACTCTATTAAAAAATATAAGACAGTTTTATATACTCTCTACAAAAGAAAAGATATCAAGAGGTTATATTTGCCAAGTGCGAATGATTAATTATTTTTTAATTTTTTTTATAAACATATGTGGTTTTGATTATATATTTATAAATTAAATATGTTATTAATATATTACAAAAAAAATCGTTATAAATAAATTACAACAAAAGCTCAGCCAAAAGATATTTGGAAAAATATTATTAAAACAATCTTATTCAGATCAATTGTACTTTCGTAAATACTCTATTGAAAAATACAAAACAGTTTTATATACTCTTTACAAAAGAAATGATATCAAGAGGGTACATTCGTCAAGTGCGAATGATTAATCATTTTTTAATTTTATAAAATTAGTAATATATTATTAAATAAAAAATAAGATAATTAGAGAAATACAATAATATTAAAAAAAATTATTATTTATAACTTACACAAAAAGTCCTTGGCGTGCCTTTTTTTATAAACAAAAATTATTATAACTTACACAAAAAAGCACTTGGCGTGCCTTTTTTTATAGGCAAACCTTTCTCTTATTGTAATCATAACTAAATTACTTAAACTTGTAATCGCTATCAAAATATTATATTCATTATATTAAAAAAAAGGCACGCCAAGTGCTTTTTTGTGTAAGTTATAATAATTGTTGTTTATAAAAAAAGGCACGCCAAGGACTTTTTGTGTAAGTTATAAATAATAATTTTTTTTAATATTATTGTATTTCTCTAATTATCTTATTGCTTGCACTTGGCTCGCGACACTACCGTGTCGCTTGATTCAAAAAGCATTTTTATATTATACTTACTGGTAATCGTTGATAACAACACAACAATAGTCGATATGTGACAGATATTGACAGAATGTACAATA
>NW_022639520.1:195123-195326 GCF_010583005.1 Odontomachus brunneus | reverse complement strand
ATACAGAGATATAGCTCCGCGAAAAGTCCTGCCGTAGCTAAGAGGTTAATAATATAATTACAAAAAAACCGTTATAAATAAACTTTACAAAAAAAATCGTTATAAATAAATTACAACAAAAACTTAGCCAAAAGATATTTGGAAAAAATATTATTAAAACAATCTTATTCAGATCAATTGTACTTTCGTAAATACTCTATTAA
>NW_022639520.1:192464-195113 GCF_010583005.1 Odontomachus brunneus | reverse complement strand
GATATTGACAGAATGTACAATAGTTTTATATTTTAAGACCAATGGGAACCAGTCGCGCAGGATGTGTGTGATTAATTTTCATTACGAAGATAATAATGTCTTACAATATACTGCACGCACTAGAATTTTTTTCTATTATAACACACGTAGGACAATTTTATTCATCGTTTGGAATGAATGTATATATACGTTAATGAACCAGTGATGCTGATACATGATTATTCTTGTATTTTTAACAAATAGATCTTTATTCGATTTTACACGTTGTATTGTATGGGATCTGATTGTTACAGTAAATGTATGCAGTAAAAACTGCTCACTAAAAGGTTTATCTTGAAAAATGTAGTTATAATACAAAATTTATCATGATATTTTGGAGATTTAAGTTTATTTTGATTATTTTGATTGTCTAAGTTTATTTTATTGCGTTTCGATTAAATTTTATTAATTTAACTTCTGTTATAATTGCGAATAGTACCAGCGCTTTCGAAACACTTCTCGAGGAATTGTTTCGATTGCACCACAACAAGGAAGCGATGTGCAAGTGCTGCGATAAGCACCACCTTGCACATTCCGCATTTAAGACCTCAATTCCAAACGTATCGAACCATTACCAAATATGGTAATGTTCTTGTCGCCAGGCGCCCCCTCCGACAAGTCTAAAACAATACTATAAAAAAGCGGAGAGACCGCTCGCGTCAGGCTTAACATCTCGGTCTCTCGCCGCGACATCCGCGTCATACGTGACTTACGCGCGGTACGCATATTAACTTATAAGTACGGGAGTTGTAACTAAAACACATACAAGTGTATTTATTCAAATAAACCTTTATATATATATAATACTACAAAAGGTAGTCTAAACTCTACTACATTTTCTCCACCGCCACACACCCTGCCGCACCCGCATCACCGATCTCGAACTTTTCTTCGTGTCCCGGCAACACGGGCACGACACTTCGATGATACAATTTAATTTCAAATTTTCATTATTTATATTGAAAACTATTTCTACTAACTATTTTTTATATTAAATATTAAAAGTTAAAATTTAAAGTTAAATTACCAGATATTTGTATGTGCCACATTATTCAAATGATTGGGTAATGTCACTTTGTAAGACATATGTATTTGTTTCTAACAGTAAACAATTAAAGTATTCTATTGAAATCATGCGTAAATAACAGAAAAAGAAGGAAAGAGGAAACTAATATACATAAATATTTTAAAGAAAAAAAAGTGGAAAACCAAATTTTTGTTATATATATATATATATATATATATATATATAGCCTTCATGATTAAATTTTTGTTAAATATCATGTTTTCCTGTATGTACAAGAAATATAAAAAGGACATCATTGTGTTTATCTGATATGACGTTTAAACTTTAGACAATTTTAATTTGAAGTTCGTTATCCATTTTGACATCCCTTTAATCGTCTAGAGAAAATAACAATTCAAAAATTGATATATTTACCTTATCACAAATCATTGTTCTAAAATTCCTATCCAATTGTCGACAATTTTAATTTTCAGCTCATGTTTGATTTGATTTTTCGATTTCGAACAAAAGTCCTGAAAAATGGAATTATCACAAAATCGTATCACGGCTGTTTGTAATAATTCCATTTTTTTGAATTGTAATAAAGTGATCATTGAGCTACACCGTAAAAATGATTAATAGATAAATCACGGATCGTACAAGAGCTTTCGTGGGAGGGTTTTTACCTTCTGTGGAGTGCCTCTCGAGCCATCATCGCGGTTAGTACTCTTTGAACACTCAGAGTTCGAGAGGCATAGTCTCTGTAATTGTCCAATTATAACGCTCGATTGACTACTGGAGTGTGCGTCGCTGAAAATTAAATCTTCCTTCTCACAGTAAATATACAGCGTTTCCGTACACTCGATACGAAATCTGATTGAGAACTTTATTTTGATATTTATTTCTGCGCAATACATAGAGAAAACACGTTTTACTTTTTGTCAAATATCTATATTAAATGTTAATGTAACTAAATACGTAAGTCTGATTTGGTACAATTTGTTATAATATTTGCATATTGTTTAATTCAATTACATCAATCGCAATAAATCAAGGTATTATGTGTTATAAGAAACAATTTTCTCAAAATCGTTATAGTACTACTCATTCATATTCGAATCTTACTTTAAATCTGAATTTGAATCCGTTTCTGATGTCTCCATGTCAAATTATGATTTTGTATCTGAATTAATGGCTTCGATCTGTTTTTTCGAATATACGTTTAAACGTTCAACATATATCCGTTTCGAAATGCCTGATGGAAACCGTTTCAATGTAACTAAACGTTTAATCGTTTAAATGGATTCTGCGATATAATATAGACATATATTTGACAAAACAAATAGTTGTTTATATGACTACGCGACTAATCTTGCGGAGGAAAAAGTATATATACGCGGTGTAATATCACTGTTGATACAATTTCAGGGGACTGGAGAATCAGATTGCCTGAAAATCGTGCTTGTTCTTTCACAATTTTTTATGACAAACTCAATAAATATGCGAAAGTGTTATTTTGACGTGCATTTATACAACATATAAAGAGAAGAAAAATATAATTTTGATCATCAAATCATTTTACAATAATATCTTGACTCTTGGTG
>NW_022639520.1:191800-192454 GCF_010583005.1 Odontomachus brunneus | reverse complement strand
GCGAAAGTGTTATTTTGACGTGCATTTATACAACATATAAAGAGAAGAAAAATATAATTTTGATCATCAAATCATTTTGCAATAATATCTTGACTCTTGGTGATCCAATTAAGTTGAATTTTAGATAGAAAATTTCCGTAAGCTCGTTATCGTGTGAACCACTATAATAGAAATTGAGTAAAAGTTAATAAAATTGCAAATATCTCAATGAAATATTATTAAATTTTTCGTTCTTTTATAGTAAAAAAATTAATATTTTAAAATTAAATATTTTCTCGAGTTTGTTAGTGGTTCACACGATAACGACAAGTTTACGGAAATTTTCTATCTAAAATTCAGCTTAATTGAACCACCGAGAGTCAAGATATTACTGCAAAATGACGACCTTGAAAAGAAAAATAAAATATATTTTAACTTCATGTACCATACACTTATATTTGATCATCAAAATTATATTTTTCTTCTCTTTATATGTTGTATAAATACATGTCAAAATAACATTTTCGCATATTCATTCAGTTTGTCATAAAAAATTGTAAAAAAACAAGTACGATTTTCAGGCAATCTGACCCTGCAGTCCCTTTAATTTGTACAATACAATTGTCTTCCTTGGCTTGCACAATTGTCAGGAAAGGTTAGCGGCTCTTGTTTCTG
>NW_022639520.1:189696-191790 GCF_010583005.1 Odontomachus brunneus | reverse complement strand
TCACCATCATCATAATCATCATCCCAACTTTCCGCATTTACACGAAGCTTGTTATTATAGTATAATTTTCTTTTCAACGTTCTATAATTAGACACCCATTGTTTTTTCTTTTTCATGTCAACTATTGTCTGCAAATTGAAAAGAAAGAGTTAGATTTTTCAAACGTATTTTACAAACCATTCTTGCGACAGAAGACATTTTTCATCATCAGCGAAAATATTCTTCTTTTTTCTAATTACATATATACTTTATACGATCGTTCGATTCTTTACAAACATTCAGCGATAATAATTGAATGTTTAGTTGCAAACGCAAAAAGCGCAACAGCTGTATGGATATTGGGAGCGTACAGTTGTCTGAATACACCAACTACTCGTGTGTGCTTCTAATTAGCGCGCGTTACACTTATGCTATTATGTGCATACGTAATATTTAATACGCGTGTGGTTACGTGTCTCCAACAATGGAGCTCAGCAAACAGCTTTTCACGCTAGTTTCCTCTCACTCAAGCGCATTAAGCGCACGCGCGTAAATTTCATGTACACTCGATTGTT
The DNA here is from genome assembly GCF_010583005.1 of Odontomachus brunneus. Classification (NCBI taxonomy): domain Eukaryota; kingdom Metazoa; phylum Arthropoda; class Insecta; order Hymenoptera; family Formicidae; genus Odontomachus; species Odontomachus brunneus. The sequence goes on along the minus strand of NW_022639520.1, from coordinate 191,236 downwards.
CGTGTGTTAACACATGACATATGCAACGCGAGGACAAGGCGGAATGTATGCATTTAAATACAGCGTTGACAGTCGCAGCCCGTTCCTATATGACATCAACGAGCACGTCAGAAGTCATACTTAGGTAATATTTAATGGAATCTGAAAAGCAAAGCTCACACTGCAAATCCTAATATGTTAATTTGACTGATTTGACTTGTGTAATTTCCAGAAACCATTTGATCCGTATTACTTTAACACATCAGTTTGTAGTATGTTTATTCTGCATGGATTTTACAAGTAATAATGAGAATACGTCTTGGAAACGTATAAGATAACGCACTTTGTTATTAAATATTTGCAATTTCATAAATACGCGTTTACTCTTTATTATTTACACGTTTCAACAGTTTAACACGTTAAATGACTTTTACACAATTAGGAAATTATAAATTATAAAGCATTTTCATGAAAGTAAATTGCATAAAGAAAGAAGGCAAATATTAATTTGCAAATGTATTTTACTTACATTCGAAATAAGTAATTATTTTCATTAAAATGAGAAGCATGTTATATAAAGTAAAAATCACAAAATTGAAAACAGATGTAAATTACTGCTACACTGCAAATTCAAATACGTTATTTTGGTTGAATCTTTTTTTTGTACGGTTCTTAGTTTTGAGTCACGTAATTTAATATGTTAAATTTAATTGTATTAAATTATAATTTACAAGTCTTAAATATGTCAAATGACATGACTTACAACAGTAAGAAACGTGTAAAAAGAGCTTTAGCTAAATTACACGTTTATACGTTTAAAAATTAATACAATTTTGAAGTATTTTTGGAGTAATTTGCTATAACTTAGACCCACTGTTAAGTAATAACTAATAAAAAATTAAATAAAAGATAGGATGTTAACAATTTTACTTAGTTTATTTTAAATCAATTAACGTTTAATTTACCAGTTATCTTAAAATGTATTAACTTTAATATGTCAACTTATTATGTTTTTTATATAATTTAAAATAGTCCATCAATAGTTAAGTCATTGTGAATTGTAGACAATATAGAATAAGAATAGTGAGAAATAATGACAGAATCTTTTTGTCTCTTTAATCCAGCCAGTGTTCAAATTGCAAAGTACATATTTAAACGTGTAAACTTATACAGATAAAATGTGTAGACAAAATTATACATATATAAATTCGTAAAATTACTCGTTTTTACACGTTCGTGTAAAAATTATACACTTGGATTTGAAGTGTACACACGACGTTACGAATAAAGATCGACCCAATCGAGTACTTAGAGGTTACTCTGCAACGCACGTGACTTATATAAATGTTATTATTCTCTTTGTTTTCATTGAATTATAACAACACCCTTTGCAGTCGTGCAGCCTCAGCAATAGAGCGTTTACCGAGGAAGAAGACGCGACGTTGCGGCGAACGGAGACATGGATAGAGAGAATGAAAAACGTTAATATCGCGGTATAAAGGAGGAGTAATAGACGGAAGTCAGAACGCTCATTTTATATCAGTTGTAATGCACCTTCGCA
>NW_022639520.1:189060-189676 GCF_010583005.1 Odontomachus brunneus | reverse complement strand
AATTGGTCCACGATTTTAACACCGCCGCGGAGTCTGCAATAATCCGGCAAGTTTTTCTCCACATAGCTGATAAGCTCCTGCTCCGTTACCTGCGTGTGAGACATAAATGCACGATAAATGCGACGTTGGGCGTGGTATGGCCAACACAGCATACTTTCATGGATCGCGTTTACGGTATCGGCGCTTCCACGCCGTCAAACGCTCGCGAAATACTTACCGATTTGTTCGGCACTTGGACAACAAAAGCCTTCGGATGTTGCTCGTCGACCTCGTTGGGTATCCCTAACACCGCCGCTTGGAACACTGCGGGATGAGTCATTAAAACGGTTTCGATCTCCGCGGGCGAAACGTTGATGCCTCGAAAATTGATGAAATCGGATATCCGGTCGACGATGTATATCTCTCCGTTATCGTCGTAATACGCCAGATCGCCGGTGCGGAACCAACCTGAAACGCATTTCCGTGCGTTATCTGCTTGACTCTCTGTTTAATCGCGTCTCCATGATAACTCATGTGCGCGATCAAGACCGTATCGGGATACCCGGCAAACTTTAATCAAGACGCGTACCGTCGGAATCGAAGGCCTGTTTCGTTGCTTCCGGATTCTTGTGATATC
>NW_022639520.1:188512-189050 GCF_010583005.1 Odontomachus brunneus | reverse complement strand
GGATACCCGGGATACCCGGCAAACTTTAATCAAGACGCGTACCGTCGGAATCGAAGGCCTGTTTCGTTGCTTCCGGATTCTTGTGATATCCTTGCATTATGGTGATTGCTTTCACGCGTAGCTCTCCGATCTTGTTAGGTTCTAGCGCTTCCTCCGTGTCCAGATCCACCATCTTTATGCGAACGTTAGATGATACATGACCGACTGATCCTAGTTTCGTGAATTTATTTTGCGCACTGACCTTGCATGCGACATCAGTCGTTCCTGCACGAAAAAATTTGTCTCGTTACAGTTAAAAGAACATGAATGGATTTATTCTATAAGCAGACTGACAGTCGCCTCCACATATAATTTCTTTGCTGTACGAGAAAATCTACTTGCTTGTAACACTTGATCTTATCAATCCGTTTTTTTTTGTGTAGAATTCAGTAGTAGTATTCAATAGTAGTAAATATACAATGTGCCATAAAGTTTTGGTAATTCGAAATTTATCACATATATACGCGCGCGCATTTAAAGAAACTTGATCTTATTCTCA
>NW_022639520.1:187828-188502 GCF_010583005.1 Odontomachus brunneus | reverse complement strand
TAATGTGCCGTAAAGTTTTGGTAATTCGAAATTTATCACATATATACGCGCGCGCATTTAAAGAAACTTGATCTTATTCTCAAATTTTTTTAAACCAAACAGTATTCTTTTCACTAAGATTTGCGTCAGGAATTTTCTTTCGAATTTATGCAGTTTCATGTTGTACTTAATACAATATTTAAACTCCATTAACGAATCGAATCTCAGGTCAAACATTATCGTACCAAATGATATAAGTATAACAAAATGTTATAGGATTGAGGTTCAGTTCGATGGAAATTATAGATGCGTATTCACGAGGTAGAGAGCTCGAGGCTTGGCTTGTTAATGTGAATTTGATTTAGCTAATTTAGGTGCAAATAGAACCGAGGGTTAGAACGAGGAGTAATTATGCTCAATTCTTTTGAATCAAACTGACTCACCATAATGATTAATGATGAAAACATCAGGTAATTTCTCGCGCATTACTTCTAAATGCTCTTTCCTGAGATGAGCCCCACAAGATAAAATCATTTTCAAGGTTGGCAATCGATATTTCTCCAGCAATTGGCTTTTAATGAACTTGATTATCATGAATGGATCGGTACCGAACCAAGTTACCTGAAGATCAAAACAAAATTAACCGTTAAAATAAAACCGTATTTCTGCTTCTGGTCGCCATTTCCCAAGTTATC
>NW_022639520.1:187686-187818 GCF_010583005.1 Odontomachus brunneus | reverse complement strand
TTACTAGTCGCAAAACTTACGGAGCAGCCCTCGTATTGAGAACCAGTTCGCCGACGTTCGCGCATACCGGATGAGTTTCCCCCGTGCCAACCAATACGTTCTCCTCGATTTTGAATGACGGTACATACTGAG
>NW_022639520.1:186907-187676 GCF_010583005.1 Odontomachus brunneus | reverse complement strand
CGATAATTGCGTATACATTTATTTTAAATGCGCTTCAAATTAACATTTATTATTTAGACAGTTAAATAAACTTATGTATGGTCCTCATAAGGAATAATGTGCGTTGTCTATCTTAATGGTGCAAACTATCTTAATACATAAACTATTTTAATGGCAGATGTGATGACTTTCACATACCTGTCCAATAGAATCCGGCTTGCTCTTCAAAAACTTAAGTGTCTCTTCAGCAATATTAACGGGTCTTTTGGGTATCGATAATTCCTTTCCTATTAAGATATTATCCTCAATTCTAAAATCGCTCATCGTTGTGACACTACGAAATTACATTACACATGTTTAAATGCGATTCTCGATTAATAATCAGATGGAAATTAACATGTTGATATTTTTCACGTAATAACATGGAAGAAATTATATGGTAAGTGTGCAAATGTCGAGATAGATTAGAAATTAACATATATTGATAAGCTTATAAACAATAATTTCCAGGTCACACTCTGTTTCTTGAATGTTAAAAGATTAATATTTAAAGCTCGTCAATGCATTGTGAGAGGAAAAATATCTAAAAGATAAAAAAAATTATTATTAAAAATACTTAAAAATAAAATTTTTATTATTTATATAAATAATACTTTTGTAAAAATATATTTATTTCTTATTGTTATAATAAAGATATTTAATATGACAATATATTTACTTTCCAATTTAAATTTTATTATTTAAATAGAATAAACAATTGCTTTAATGAAAAGTTTAGATTCTAAAGAGA